>NC_077222.1:16135255-16225255 GCF_024763615.1 Phlebotomus papatasi
AAGCTGAGATAGAGAAAATAACTCACCCTCCGACAGAATCCAGTAAAATTCCACCCACTCTCCAACTTGATATGACTGTGTGAATTGTAGCAATGCTACAAAACCTATTTCACCTTCTCTTATCTTCAATGGCCACATTTGGTCACTGGAAGTTGTCTCTCTATTGCCCCACACCAGAACGACCTCTCGAACGTATTGGAAGATTCAGGATGAGGACTATATAGTGCAGGGTGGTGCATTGGGATAGTAGGTGGATTGTCAGGGATGTTGCAGTGAATAAATTTTAACAGCCAAGACTACGATTGCAAGTGGCTTTAAGGAGAAAACGGAAAAAAAGAAAGGTAGAAACGAGTTCAATTAGAAATTACTTCTTCATTAATAACACTGCATTCTTATTTTGTGATTAGTCGAGAGCACTTTAGCTGAGATTATCTTCTGTTTAAAATTCTATTAGGGACTAAGTCTTCGATTTAGAACCTGTCTTACTAAACTTTATGTGATTTTAGTATTATAAAATATTTATTTCTTAAGTTGATGAAATTATAATGGAGCCCAACTTAAAACAATATAACAGAATTTAACGGTCAAATTTGAAATTCGAAATGCCACTAAGCAATGACACATATCGATAAAAGATGTCGATCGACATTCTCTCACAACATCTCGCTCGATTTGTCATTTATTCATAATGCAAATACTCCTGCATTTATTTAGAGAAAACAGAACTTTCGACTAAAGCTGTCTATACACTAGGAGGAAATTTCATCAATATTCGCAATCAATATTTAATATTGATGAAAATTGCCTACACATTAGTAAAACATATGGACATAAATTTGGATTATTGAAGAAAATTTGTCTAATGTGGAGGCATTTACTTCAATAATTCTCTTCAATAATTGAAGCTTTTTATCAATAGTATTATTGAAGAGCCACTCGTCCATATTTTTCCTAATGTATAGACAGCTTAAGTCATTAGAGTCTAGAAATCAAATTTCAAGTTGTATGAGATTATCCCGACAATCATGTACATATTTTCGCAGATAAAACATCTAACCTGGGGCAAAATATAGCAAACCGAAAATTTCAAAACTCGATATCAAGTTTATCGAAATCAATTAATAAAATCATAGAAGATATTATAATATTACAATCACTTGCTCAGGTCAGGGAACTTTGACCTATCGTTGCAAAGATTAAAATTTCATCTCAGTCTAGTTTTCGAAGTGCAATTTCAAAGATGCTAACCCCTAAAATTTTTAAACACCATTGAAAAAATATACAGTAGAGTCTTCTAAATTCGAACACTCGGGGAGTATTTTTGACATTTCTCACCTCTCAAATTCGAACGATTTTTTCAAAACTAACGAAATTTATGTGAGATTAAATTGTACATTGAATCAAATTCCCGTACTTTTTCACAAGTCTTAGTAGTAACATACTTCCTTTTCATTTTATACGATTATAATGTGTGTAAATATTCAGGAAACAGCACAGAAATATGATTTTCAATCATCCACAATACGAATTTTTTAACATAACCTCACAATTGACATTTTGAATCCAAACGTCGTTCGAATTTGAGAGATTCAGATTTGAGAGACTCTACTGTATGCAGAATTTTAATGTAACATATCTGATTCTAAACTGCTTTTGTTTACGTAGATCCTGGCGACTTGGTACCCCTGCTTTTCGCAAGCTTTTCGTAGCTTTTCTGAAGTGTAAAACTTACGGATGATCTTTTCTGATCGGCATTATAGATCTAATCGACTAAAGCTGTCATTAAGTGTTAGAATTAAAGAAAAGCTTACGAAAAGCAAGGGTGCAAAGTCAAACGAAATCTACGGTACGTCAAAACCAGAAACAAATTTTACGTGAGAACTAATAAATGTAACAACTAACAATTCCGAAATCTGTAGAAATGTAATCTGTACAAATGCCTTAACACTACGAAGTCGTACAATATTTGACATCGAATTTTGGAAAATAAATTTATCGATTTAAATTAAACTCTTCTATCAATGGTCATTTGAATTTACGCATAGTAAAATTCTGAAGAGCTATAGCCTAGCCCCCGGCGAACTGCTTTTTTATATGGAGCTGTTTGAAGTCAACTCACAAATTGATCAGAAATTCAGCTTACACTTCTCAGAAAAAAACCGCATTTACACAAAAATATAGTATATTTATCCCTCTTTACAAGGACCAGACCCTTGTACACAAGGCACAGCTCAATTTTGACATATATCGTGTAACGTTCACAAGTGCAGAAAAATTCTCATACGCATTTGTATGTGAAAATAAGAAATTGGCTTCAACTTTGAAGGACACTCGCCGGGGACTAGGCTGTTGCATTTTACAAAACATTTTATTTAAATAATAAAATTCGAAAAAAAAATACCAAGTGAGCGGTGTCGGCCAAACTCGCGAAAGCCAAAATCTTGAAGAGACAAATTCCAGAATAGGTTATAATTCCGAAAGCCAAAATTCCGATTGGGTCATAATCACGAATGAGCTGAAATCCTTAAATCCAAAAACCTGAAAAGCTAAAATCCCTAACGCCAAGGTCTCGAAAAGCCAAAATTCCGAAAGTCACAATCCCGAAAAGGATGAATTTATATGGAGAACAATTTATAAAATAACTTCCCAAAACACTGAAAATTTCCCTTTGCCTCCAAAAAGAAGGGTAAAGTGGTACAAGTTGGACAATGGTACAATTTGGACATGGCTTTTTGTCTTGATAAATTTAGTACTTCATTTTTATTTGTATATTTTTAATGCTTTAGTTTTATAATTTGGTGCCTTGTGCTTAAAATCAAATTTTATACTGTATTTATCAAGAAAAAACCATGTCCAACTTGTACCGGTGAATTGTCCAACTTGTAACACTAATTCCAAATTATATCACTTTACTCTAATCATGACACTTTTAAGAATTTTTTGGATTTTGTCTTTCCGGATTTGGCGATCGGGATTTTGACTTTCAAGATCTTGGTTTTCAGGACTTTGATTTTCGGAATTTTGGCGTTAGGGATTTCGGCTTTCAGGATTTTAGAGTTCGAGATTTTGACCTTTGGGATTTTGACCAAGGTATGAATTCTGAGATGCGTGAGTTTTTCGCGTGAGAAACTCACGGCTGTTAAATCGTCTTTTGTAAGAGTTTTGTTGTTTTCTTGTAAATCGTCATATAAAACTCTTACAGCACCTAAGAAAGCACGGTATATAGTTTTCACGAAAGCTTCACAAAACGCTTACTAAAAGTGATCTCAGAGCCGTGAATTTCTCATGTGAGTAAGTCACGAATCTCAGAATTCACACCCAGGACCTCATATGAGTTATGGTCATTTTAGGATTTATTTCTGTATACTTCATCTTCTTATCTTGGTTAGAAGAAAGGAATATCAGAAGAAGTCAAGATTTTCGATCGGAAGTTCTATCGTAGGGCTTAAGTTAGGGGTACGATCCGAGCCTATAGGATTGACCCCGGATTACAGAATCTCAGCTGTACAATATCAGCTAATTTTAAAACTTTAGAGTCTCTTTTTAACACATCTGTTTTTGGAGGGGATTCTAACTTTCCAGAACGATTTAGGTCCGGTCAACACAAATAAATTGTCTGTCTTAAGACTGTCATTTTCTTTGATTCTGAAATATTGTTTGTTTTGATATTTCACGTTATTCAGAAATATCGAGCGGTTATCATGAATATATTATTCATTAAAATTAATTTTGTGTGTACCTTTGGTGCCGACATCAAACTAAAGATCGATCGGCATACTGTAAAGGATGTTGGTCAATATAGATTTAGATTTATTGAAAACACTTATTTCCTAATTTTACATCCTTGAATATATAATGTACTATCATCTGAATTATTGTATAAGAAAAGAAGATAATTAACAGTAAATTTTAAATTCAAAATGACGTAAAATTCCGTTTTTCAACCGTTATTTTAACCTTCCCAATTTTAAGTGCAAGAAGCACCCTATCAGAAACTACTTGGAAGCTTTATGGTTCAATCTCCCCAGGCTCCAATTTTAGACAAAATCCTTTGGAAGCATAGCATGTGTCAGATGCTTTGAGGTAAATACCAGTGATTTTCGAATTGTTGCACCTCCTGCAAATCTCTCTGGGCTATCCAGGAGATGAAAGGACATGGTATGGGAGATTGTTGAGAGATACAACGCTATACAATTCGTTAACGCGGATGCAAAGTACACATAGAATCAGCAAATGGCATTGGGTTATTCTCCGAGGCCAAAGGTGAGTGCACACCTGGGGGAAAATCTCTGACGTTATTGTGTTGCAGTCATGGGAATCGATTTTGGGGCAGAATAACCAAAATACTTCCGAAAAATCAATTGAATGCCACTTATATTTGGGTACTCATATCGCTGTGTATGTTTGTATTTGCGATTTTGAGATCCTCATCTCTCGACAAGCAAATGGTAAATATTGGTTTTGATTTTGAAAACCCATTCACCAGACAACTTCCCTAGGATTATTTTGATATCAAATCACTCAGGCTGATTCAGCCTGGCACAATCCTTTTCATTTAATTGGATTGAGATTTACGCTATTCCCTCTCACCCTTTTAAAAGCGTCAATCCTCCCACCTTTAAAGTTTGATCTCTGTAAACGTAAACCAGAGAGAAACTTATCTTTCGATATTCACTTACTGTAATCATCTGCCGATAGAGTTTTTCCCAACTTTCCCATTTGCCATTTTTCGCCTCAATATTGCACTTTTGATGAGAAAGGTTTGAATTCTGTATAGAACAACCCGGCAACTCCATCGACAAACCTGCGCAAAAACCTCTCAAATGTTATCACTTTTTCCCAGTGGAAAATTTACTTTTCCATTTTCTACGTGTACTAAATGTGTCCAATTGATGTAAAATACTTCAAGCAGAATATGTTCAAAGAAAAATGTGAAAAGGTAGAACATAAATCATGAAATGGAGCATGATTGTAAATCTCTCGAAATCGGTGTAAACAAAGGTGTCAATTCCTTTAAAAGGACATTAATATAGTTTTTTTTTGGGAAATGAGAAGGGACTTCAATAAATTTCCCATGTCAGATGAAATTGCAACATAACAGGCCATACACAAAATTGAAAGCTCTCTCTTTCCTCCCGTGGAAGTTATACAGACAAACCACTTTTGCAAATAACGAGAAGAAAGATTGCAAGGATGAGAAGTACAAGGTTATTTGTAAGAATTGTTAGAAATTAGATCTGTAGAAACCGGTAAATAAAATTAATTTAGAAAGGCCTTTGACAATCTTCTAAAATCTAAATCTTATTACAAAGTAGTTGCTTCATAAGCATCAAAATCGAAAGCACGACCAAATCTCTTTGGCGAAAGACAATACTGAGCATTTAATGGGACTGATAGGAAATCCTGCAATACTAATTTGTTTAAACCTAGCGATACTATCAATAGGAAATATTACATATCAATTTCGATCATATATTGACTAAAAACCGGCCAAAATCGGTAAAAAAAACACTTGCAAATGATATTACAACACGACAACACTCCGTGGCATTGTAAGATTGCACTTCCATGGTTCAGGACAACATCAAAAGCTAAAAAAGAGATGTACTACGACCCCCGCTGTAATCCTCAGACCTAGCTCCTTCCGATCACCATTTGTTCTAGTTGATTTCTCATGGCATATCTGAGCAACACTTTAGAAATTTTGAAAAAGTGAAAAATTGCGTGTATGAATGGTTTTATTTAGTCGAAAGACATCTCGTTTTATTGTCAGGGTATTCATATGTTGCCAGAGTCATGGCAAAAATATCTAGCTAGCACAGATCGAATTACTTGAAGACCTAGTATTATAAGATACAACAGAATCTAAAGAAAAAACGGTAAGAGACTTAAACTCGTGGTTTACAGTCAAAGTGTCGTATCGCATCAGAGGAGCATAAAGCGGTCTTTGGACTAGAGGTTTAACTCAGTTCCCGAAGGTGTTAAAATCCTAAAAAGCAACCAATTTTATTGGGTTTTCAGAATCTAATATATAGTTTTCTTTTAACAATCAAATCCTTAGTTAAATCTTTCCAAGGAACCTTTACTGATAAGAAAATATAGCGGTTAAGCCGTAAGACTACGCCTTAAGTCTGAGCGATCTCAATAATTTTAGAAATGTCTCAGCCTCTATTGCATGATTCGTGGAGACCCTTTGTAAACTGTGATAACCCATAAGAAACAGTAGAGGACTTGGAGAACCACAAGAAACGCTGGATAGGTTTAAACGAGCCCATGAGGAACCTAGAACTGCACGGATGACCTGAAGAACGGGTGAAGAACCAAAGGAATGCTTGAAAGCCCAGAGGAACGCACTACGCATCAGAGGAATGCACCGGGAACCTGAGAAATGGACGAAAGCCCAAAGAACGCATTCAGAATCCCTAATTGACCCCAGTCCACATGTCCTTCTCTTCTGACGCTGTAGACCGAACTGTCTCTCTCATATCTGTAAATCACAAATACGGCATGAAGATCCAAGAAGAAAATGATACTGCAGCGAGTTTAGATTGGAACATCATTTAGGTTGGAAGGACTATGAACGAATTAGTTCTCTTTGATCAACCACAGTAGTAGCCACAGTACCTCTTACATTCAGAATCTCTAACTGACCCTAGTCCACAAGTCCTTTTTTTCTGACGTTGTAGACCGAACTGACTCAGTTCTGTAAATCATAAATTCGGCGTTAAGATCCAAGAAGGAAATGATACTGCAGCGAGTTTAGAAAGGGTAAAAAAAGGGATTTGAATATTAATTAGAATATTATACCGTATATGAGAAAACGTTTAGACTAGAGTTAACCCGTTCCTCGGGACCGGGACTTCTAGTTACGAGTGTAAATTTATTTCCAATAAATTGTACACGTTTACAAAAATCCTGACCGTTATAAACGTTATTCAAATCCATTCCGGGGCCGCTTTTAAGCCACTGCGGTATCATTGCCTTCAGGGTCTTTGTCACTGCACCTCTAAGTTGGAAGGCCTAGAAAGTTAGTCCGGTTTAGAACGTCAAAGAAAGACACGTGGACTTGAGTCTCTCTGAGGAATCTGGCTGGGTGCTAAAGGGTGTGGCGACTAGTTGCTTCAAGAGAACCTATTCCCTCTCAATCCTACCAACCTAAGAATCCGACCGGTAGTTTACATGAGATAGAGGATCATTTTATTTCTAATGACATGACTATAGCTTCACTCTTTATCCGTATTATCAGTAACAGATAATCGAAGACGCAAAGACCTTTTGAAACACCTGACTACTTCATTTATATGCGTTATACGGGCTTCAGACCAAAGGCTTAGCCACATGGCTTAACTGCTCTAATTCCTTATCAAACACATTTTTTTTGGAAAATTTAACTTAGGATTAGATTGTTAAGGAATCGTTTTTTAGGAATTAGAGACTTTCGGGAACGGGCTAAACCTCTAGTCTAAAGACCGGTTTACTCACAAAATTATAAAATAATAAAATAAAGATTTCTTCTACCATATAAAACAATCTTAAAGAATACTTAACTCTTCTGGTAGCTATACTTATCACTCCCAGCACAGACCTTAAAACCAAATAAACTATTGCCAAATACCTAACTTTTTATTCCCCATTTGGTTGTTTTTTTAACGATATCAACGCTACCAACGGAAAACTTGCAAATCTCTATTGTTATGAAGACTTATACATCATTATGAAAATGACGACTTTGTGAATTTCCAGCATATTTTCCACACAACCCTGAGAATTCTAAAAAGTAGAGTAATGGAAAATGCTTTCTGATATTGCTACAATTTTTTCCAGTATGGCATTTGTTGGAAGGAAATTGACATTTTCCTCCTTTGGCAAAACGATAAATTTGTCTCATTCTATTTAGAGAAAAATATCGTGCAAGAGCGGACTCCCTGACGTGAAGAAACTCCCATGGGAATGTATTGTAAATCACAGTCGTTCCAATAGAATTTCCATCTTGCCAATTTTTTCCTGTTTCTTCCACCAGATACACTCCCCCGCAAATGGATGGAGAAACCAGAGAATAATTCCTTCTAATGGGATTCCCCTTTCTCTGTTTTTTTTTCGAGGAGAGGTGAAAAAAATCCATTCGCTTCGCTGTGTTAATTTTCACTGAGTTTTCTTGGCGCATTCAATTGTCGCTCAAATGAAAAATTCGATTCAATTTCGTGGGAATTTTCTTGAGGGGGTCCTATTCCTTGGGAAAAGGAGTATGAGAAGTCACATGGGAAAGTGAATGAATTGCATTGTCACCGGTTGGCAATAAAGTTGGGTGGCTGGTTTGAAAGCAAACAAATTGAGTAGATATTGCATTCCACCTCGAGGTTATTGCTCCTTCTTATTTTTCTTACATAGTAACATGGTTTTCCTCATGGGAACACCATTCCCGAAGATTGATAAGGGAAGAAAGTGGCAGGAAAATAGGGAAAAATTAATTATGGCAATGTACTTAAAGGTTTCCCGGGTTATTGATTCTTTAAGCTCAAAGTGTCCTGAAAATTCCATAGGCACTCACGACATTGCTGATTTATTCTCCCCCGGAAAATTAAACAGCTGAGTAAACAGCTGGTTGGTACCCAGGAAACCGTGACCATGGAGACTTTGACTCACACAACAAACAGTCTCCTGACCAAAAGTGTTTTAAATTGACGCACTCATTTGGAAAAATGGAGAGGATTCGCTTCATACTCAGCACTTCAGGTAATACCTCATCTGAAAATCTCAACTTCAGGAAACCCCTTAAGATACCTTTCCTTCCCAGCTGACTTTTTCAACGCAAATCAGTCTAGTGATGATAGTACAGTTCGAGCTTTCTTCGAGAGTGAAGAAATCACTCTTCTGGCTGCCACGGCTTTGGACAAGACGATAGCATTTCATCATAGAATCCCTCAAGATTGCGACAACTGCTTACTCTACTACAAGATTCCTAAACTCAACAAGAATCGCGAGGAAAACCCAGAAAACGCCTCAATTGGTCTACTCTCCCTCGAAGGAGGAATGGTCAAGTCTATCTACAATTCCGTGTCCAGAATCTTCTCCCCAAATGTTTCTCAAAGATCTCTATACACGCCAGAAATTGCCAATATCATTGACAACCTTCAAACAACCCTTGGTTCGACATTAGGCTTTCCCGAGTCCGGAATAGTGACCCTTCATGACGAAGTCAACTATTGGCAACAGAAATCTACGCAATCATCAACCAAATCTGACAGAGACAAAGCCAAATCTTTCGCAAATCTCTTGGAAAAATTGGACACAGAAATAAGAAGGTCAGAAAACCTAATATAAAAGTTTAATAGTTATCCTTCAGTTCACTTCTTTTATAGGGAGGACGTTCGTTCCTTGAGTAATCTCGAAGAATTCTTGGACAACGCTCATACAACCCTCGATGAAGTCTGGCGCCTTCCTGGCCATTTCCCCCAAAATCGCATGTCAGACGTAATGGATGTGATATGCTTCAGCGTTCTGGAGATATGCATTGAAAATCTCAATGGGGAAGACGTCTGGAGTCTAGACAACCTACACGTGAATACAGCATTCGCGCACATTGGCGAAATTGCAGACAATTGGATCCAGATCTGCGACTCTCTGACTCGTCTTTTTTGGCCCAACTATGCCCAACATCCCTGGCTAGGAGAAGCTCATATCCCTCGTCAGGCTCAAGCTTTCAAATCGCGCTTGGAAGAAGTCAAGAACATCAAAAATCTCTACAGACAAATCTCCTCCCTATTCAGTGACAACTCCCACTTGATCGATTCAGTCAACAGGATTTTCCAACCATTTAGAAGAGTCAACATCTTAGATATCCAACCACTTGGAGAAAAACGTTGGCGTTCAGCCTTGGTTCAGTTTGAAAAGATCCTCGAACCAATTGATGAAAAGATCGCCAATGTCCTGAAAGGAAAGCTTCATCGGCATCTGGACAACCCACGTCAAGTGGTTTATATCTTCTCAAAATTCGACATAATCTCAACACGTCCAATGGTTTTGGAGCTTCTAACAGCAGAGAGGGAGCATTTTCTGCAATCCCTTCAGCTACTTATCAAGGATCTCAGAGTAGCTCTAAGCCAAAGCGGAGATTCGGTCAACGAAAACAGTCACATCTCTCCAATTTGCTGGGAATGCCGTTGGCTTCGAGTGGTTGAGCATCAAATCGATGAGATCAACAAAATCTCACACGTGGTCGCAAATCAAGAAAACCACGCGAGTGTCTTCAAAGAATTGTCTGACTTGAAGGCAGAAACTCTGAATCTTCTGAAAGTTAACTTTGATTCTTGGTGTGATCAGTCGCTAGCAGCTGTTAAAAGTGGCGAACTAACCCTCAAAGATGACAGATCTGTTGTGGAATTCGAAAAGAGTGGACGACAACTCATGAGAGTAACCTTCAATCCTAAACTAATCTCATTCTGCTACGATGTTCGCGAATTCGAACGTCAGGGTTACAAAATCCCCCTAGAACTCAGAGATTCTGCATCACATGCTGTCAAGTTCATGTCCTACGCCAGGTTGTTGCAGCAAGTAGCTACATTTCACAACACCATTGGCGACAGGATGATTCCTTGCCAGAGACCAATAATGCTGAAGAACGCTGTTGAACTATCCAATCTCGTTCGAAGTGAATCCGTTGCATGGAACGACGAAGAATCCGTAAAGAGATACATTGGGGTACTTCAAACAGCTGTTCAGAAGCTATCAAAAGACAATGCCATACTAGCTGGATACCATGAGCAAGCAAAGCGAATCATAGTCAAGCTTATGTCAACAGATCTTCAACGTCAAGCTCAGATTTGGAAGGATGAGATGCGACATCTCAGAGACTTGATTGCACAAATTGAAAGTCAGGGCTATACAAATCTTGATGCCTTTAAGCTTCACCTTGATCATCAACTATACAAAGTCTTGGAGTATCAGTACGTATCCGGTATACTCAATCTCAATAACAAACTTCCTGATATCTACATTGACATCGTGTTCAGACAGCAACAACTTCAATTTCGACCTCCTCTTGAAGAAATCCGAGCAAAATACTTTCTTCAACTGAGAAAGTTCATTGAGCGTCCACTAAACTTTCGAGGACTCTCAGAACGTAGCGTTGAGCTCTTTAAGATAATGGTCGAACGCAATAGACACTACTTCGGTCAACTCTACAGAAAAGCCGAAGATCTCTTCGAAAACCTTCAACGTCATCGTGATTCCTGGTTTTCCTGGGTGGCTCTTGGATGTGTCGATCTCGATGAACTATGCAAAATTCATCTATCGACTTGGCAGGATTGGGATAGAAACTTCCGCTCTTGCAAACAATTCAGTCAGCAAGTGGCTAAGATCCAGAATTCTGAAGAACGAATTGACTGCATCGTTATTAATCTCTCTCCACTGAGGTCCGATATTGAGTTCATTAGCCGGAGGTATTGGGAAGCCTTGACCAACAGTCTCAGATCTTCAATTCTAGACGACATATCAACGTTGGAAGATTTCTTGAAGACATCCCTTCAAGTGCTTCAGAATATCCCTATGGACGAGAATGGTATTTCGGAAGCAGGAGCGAAATACGAAAAGATCACCAGTGAGCTACCTAAAATGACTGAACTCATAAAGTCCGTGCAAGGTAAAGACACTTGCCTTGCTGGATGGTGCAAAGAGAGAGTTACTTCTTTAGCGAATATCCTGGTTGGCTGGGATCAGCTTCAGCCTTTAATTGACAATCACCACACGGTTCTTCAGCATCAAATTGACATAATGAAAGATCACCTAACGGGGCAGATTGAGAATCTCGCAGAAGAAGCTGAGAAATTCTTAATTCGTTGGGAAGCTACTCTTGCCGAAATGGAAGCTAACGAGAAAGCTGATCTTGGTGTTTTCCGAGAGCGTCAACAGCAATGGAAATCTCTGAAGGAGAAAAAGGAACAGCTGGAAGCCAACTGCGAAAAGTTCAACGTTCCCCTTCCGACCAAAGTCGAGGAATCTTTCAAGAAGGTTCAACAAGATGTCACGAAGCTTGGAAAGCAATGGGAACACTTTGAAAAATTCACACGAGAATTTGATGAAATTGGAGCTGAAGAGTGGACTGTTTATCGCAGGAGACCCTATATCCTTACAGACTTACTGACCAAATGGAAAAACGACCAGTCAATTCCAGTAACTTCAGCAACAACGAGAATCCATCAGATGATAGAAATGTGTCAGAATATTGTACCGGTACTTCAGAGCCTACAATCAGACGCTCTAACTGAAAAACATTGGGCCAGGATCTTTCATCTCCTTGGAAAATCGCCAAAACCTACGCATGACATTCTCCTCAAGGATATTCTGAGTTCTGGAGAAAGTCTATCTCAACAGACCACAGAGATTCAATCTATTGTCCGACAAGCATCTTCGGAGCAAATTGTTCGGCAAGCTTTGACAGAGCTAGAACAATGGGGAGTAACTGCATCTCTGAAACTGACACCCCATAAGGATTCCAAGGGACAGGATGTATCTTTGATCAGAGATTTCCAAGAGATCCTCAATAAAATCGGTGACAACCAATGCCTCTTGCAATCTGCAAAAAATTCAGCAGCCTTTGAAGCATTTTCTGACCAAGCTGAAATCTGGGAAGGACGTTTAGCATCACTGGATCGAATCCTTACAAGCTTAAGTCAGATACAAAGAAAGTGGATCTACCTGGAACCTATTTTCAGTTGTGGTACCCTTCGAAGTGAAGAACTCGTCTTCTCACGGATTGACAAAGATTTTCGTTACATTATGCGCGAGATTGTGCAAGATCCTAGGGCCTTGAGTGTATCAAAAATACCTAACATCCTCAACGTGATTGAATCCTTAGAAAATCAATTGTCTCGCTGCCAAAATACTCTGACAGCATACATCACTAGCAAGAGGAACGCTTTCCCGAGGTTCTACTTTCTCGGGGATGATGATCTACTTGAGATTCTTGGACAAGCTTCTAAGGAAGCGATATTGCAAAAGCACATAAAGAAACTTTTTCCAGGAGTTCATCGCTTGGGTATATCAACCCGCGATGGAGAACTCCTCATCGAAAGTATTCACAGCGCTGAAGGAGATTCTGTTCGACTGAGAAATATCATCCATATAACCGGATCTGTTGAAGAATGGCTCAATCAACTTGTGATTGAAATTAAGTTTACCCTTAGAGAACTTGTTCGAAAATGCGTTGAAATCAAGGATTTCACTGAAGAGCATATCCAGGAATTTCCTATACAAGTTCTGACTCTGGCAAGGGCCATCTCGTTCACTCGATTAACTGACAAAGCCATAACTTCAATGACTATTGGCAATCTTCTAAAATCCACTCGCTCAGACATTGAGAGATTCACAGCAATGGCAGCTACAACACAATCAACTCTTACTCAATTAAAGATTCGATCTCTTCTAGTGGATCTTGTACATCATGCTACGATTCTTGAAGATCTTCAGAAAAACAATGTAACCAACATACAGGATTGGTTATGGTTGCAGCAACTGAAGTTCTATATCGATAAGAACTCAGCTACAGCTACAGCCAGGATGGTTTACACAGAATTCGAATACTCGTATGAGTTTCTTGGAAATCCCAGTAAACTCGTCAACACTTCCCTAACTCATAGGTGCTATCTAACCCTAACTCAATCTATGCATCTAGGCTTAGGAGGAAATCCATTCGGACCAGCAGGAACAGGAAAAACTGAATGCGTTAAAGCCCTTGGAGCTATGCTAGGTCGCCTAGTACTCGTATTCAACTGCAACGAAAATGTGGATAGTGCAGCAATAGGGCTTATTCTTTCGGGATTGGCAAGATGTGGAGCATTTGGCTGTTTCGATGAGTTCAATCGTCTTCAAGAGGCAACTCTCTCAGCCATATCAATGCAAATTCAACCACTACAGCAAGCGCTTAAAGAGAAACGAGACACTGTGACAATTTTGGATGAACCGGTAGATTACATCTTGTCCCTATCTTAGTAAAAGAGTTCCTGATAACTTCAATCATTTCAGATTCCTCTAAATCCGCACTGTGGAATTTTTGTAACACTCAACCCTGCTGGCGAAGAGTACGGAGGACGACAGAAACTTCCAGCCAACATTCAGAGCCTATTCCGGCCTATAGTAATGCAGGAACCTAAACCAAAAGAAGTAAGTTCAATGATCCTTGCGGAACCTAAATCTTAAAGTATTTTTCTTACAGATCGCAAGGGTTCTGCTCTTTGTCGAAGGATTTGAGAACGCCGATGAAATTGGGGAACGAATGGTGGAACTCTTTACACTAGCTAAAAAGATCCTATCTCCTCAACGACACTACGACTGGGGCCTTAGGGAACTAAAAACTGTGCTAACTGCTTGTGGAAAATCTTTGCGAGAGAGGAGATCTTCAACTCTAACGGTTCAGGAAGAAATGGAAATAGCTGTCAACGCCGTAAGGTCCAATACCATGTCGAAGCTAACTTTAGAGGATTGTAGGCTCTTCGATGGTTTAATTGAGGACGTCTTTCCTGGAATTGGAGTAACGGACTTCAGAGAAAAGAACCTACAAAATGCACTTGAGGAAAGTTTCAAAAGCTCCGGATTAGTTCACAATGAAAGGCAAATTGAAAAGTGTCTTGAACTCCAGGAGCAGTTGTCAAAGCGAATGGGCGTTGTAGTTGTTGGACCTCCAGGTTCTGGGAAAACAACCTTGATCACAGTCCTTAAGCAAGCTCTAATGAGCCTTGGAAAAGTCATTCGCACGTACACTATCGCTCCGAAGAGTATGAGTCGAAAGCAACTACTAGGTCACCTAGATCCTGACACTAGACAGTGGAACGATGGTGTCCTTACTACAACAGCAGTAGCCGTTAACGCTGAAGATGCTTCAATTCAGTCTTGGATCATTTGCGATGGTGATGTTGATCCAGAATGGATTGAAGCTCTTAATTCTGTGTTGGATGACAACAAACTCCTAACCTTGCCTTCTGGATGGAGAATACAATTCGGGAACAACGTAAACTTTGTCTTTGAAACCCATGATCTCAGTCACGCTTCGCCAGCTACAATCTCTCGTATGGGAATCATTAACCTAAGTACTAGAGATCTTCCTGGAAATCTACTGCTTGATTCCTGGCTCCAACGTCAA
Organism: Phlebotomus papatasi; assembly: GCF_024763615.1. NCBI lineage: Eukaryota > Metazoa > Arthropoda > Insecta > Diptera > Psychodidae > Phlebotomus > Phlebotomus papatasi. Next base: position 16,150,389 of record NC_077222.1, read on the forward strand.
TCAAATGCTGAGACCCTAAAGCGCTTCTTAGACCAATATTTAAGACGAGCTATGTCTTGGATCGAAAAGAATGTATCCCGTCCCGTTGAAACAGTTTCCAACAACATGATCCTTTGTGCACTTCAAGCTATTACAGATACAGCCAGCAAAGACGAGTTCTGCGTGGAAATGGTTCAAGGATTAGGAGCTTCTTTAACAATTGAAGACAGGAAGAAATTTTCTCAGCAGATTTTTGAATGGGCAGATATCTATCTAGCTAATCGAGCTGAGGCTGAACTCGTAAATTACAACTCATTCAGGGATGCTATAGAAATCCATGAACTAGAAGTATCGGCAGGACATACAGCTGATAAATCCCTAATTAAAACCCCAATTGCTAAAGCGAATATGGATGTCTTGAGGAATTTCTTAAAAGGAGACTCAAGAGCTCCGTTCTTAATAGTTGGCCCAGCAGGATGCGGTAAGACTTTGCTTTTGGAGACAACGGTGATGGAGTTTCCTGGTTACCAGCTTGTTACAATCAATTGCAGTGCACAATTATCTGTAAGCTACATCCTTTACGTACTCAAGCAGCATTTCCTCGTGATTTCTGGTATTCGAGGACGGGAGTACAAGCCTAAATACAACAGAATCGTTGTATACTTCCGTAACATACATTTGTGTCCTGTAGATGAGTGGGGAACGTCAGAAGTTGTTGAACTTCTTCTACAACTAATCCAGCGTAGTGGTTTCTATGCTGATACTTTGGAATGGATTAGTGTTACGGGACTACAAGTTTGCGGATCTTTTTCAAGCACTTTCAAATCATCTCTTTCGCAGAGATTCCTCTCCGTTACTCGGTTTTTGGTTACGGATTATCCAAGCGAGAAAGATATGAGTCTCATTGTAGAGAATCAGTTCGCGCCGATTTTCGCACGCTTCAAAACATCACGAATAAGAATGGAGAAAATTGCCGAATCAATTATTGCGATCTATCAGGAAATGAAAACTACCTTTACAATTGATCAACACAGTCACTATGTATTTACTCCAAAGATGATTACCAGACTTCTGCTAAATCTTTCGTACTACCCTGCTGATAATCTCCCTGAAGCGCTTCACCACGAAGCTTCCCGAATGCTTCGAGATCGCTTGACTTCGAATGAAGAAATCATTCAATTTGACGAGATCTTTTCTTCAGCCACAAGGCAGTTCTATTCTTCGTCCTCCAAAATGGTTTATTTCGTTCCTTCATCAACTAAAACAACCCAACTCCATAGTGTTCCTGATGAAGAATTCTTGGACAGAGTTCAGAGATCTGTTGGAGTTTGTAATACGGAACACATTGCCATCGATACGCCAATGACCAATCAACTTCTTACAACAGTTGCAGCAATTTGCCGAGTGATCTCTCGATCCGAGACTCACATGGTCATCGCAGGCCTATCAGGATCTGGACGAAGGGAATGCGTATACATAGCAGGGGTACTTCTTCAAACGAAGATTTACACCTTACAACCTTCTTCGAATTATTCAATGCCAGATTTCTTAAATGATTTGAAGATAGCGATGCAAAGTGCAGCTCTTGAGGATCAAAACACTATTCTCTTAATTGATCACACTTGGATAGAGTTCCTTCCAACAATTCTCGAACCTATAGAAGCCCTTCTTGAGGGCAGTGAAGTTCCAGATATCTTTGGTGATGATCTCGAAACGATAGCCAATCCACTGAGGAACGCTGCTCAACTGGAAGGCTACCAGGAATCCCTAGCTTCGTACTTCTTGAAAAGAGTTGGGCAAAATCTTCACTTGATTATCACCCTGGAGAGTTCGTCTCCAAACATAGAAGAACTCTTCACAAAATACCCTTCTCTGTATCGGAACACTGAAATATTTTTCGTGCATCCTCTTTCCTCAGGAGATCTGGATCTTTTCTCAAGAAATTTCCCAGAATCACTTGAGAATTTCAAAGAATTCCCTGTTCCCAAATACTTTACAGATGTGATAGCTACGAGTGGGAAGTGGACACAGTCTCCACAGAGAATGAAGCAACTAATCATAGGATACAAGAAGATCTCATCTTCATGGTCAAAGAAGATCTCAGAAAGGATGGAAAATCTCAAGGCTGGTGTTGAAAAACTATCAGAAGCCTACAGTGTGGTTGCTTCTCTCAAAAACGAAGCCACTCAGCAAGAAGAAGCAGTGACAGAGAAGAGAAGACTAGCAGCAGAATCGCTGGAGATGATTTCTGCCACGATGCGATCAGCAAATGATCAACGAACGGATCTTTTGGAGTTGAAGAAGAAGACTGAGGAAAGCAGTCGAGCTTTGGTTGAACGTAAGAAAGCAATTGAATTGGAACTGAAGGAAGTTGAGCCGTTGCTGAAGGAAGCCATTGCTGCTGTTGGTCAAATCAAGACAGAAGCTCTGTCTGAGATTCGTTCTCTTCGAGCTCCTCCGGAAACTATCAGAGATATTCTAGAGGGTGTTCTTCGATTAATGGGAATTCGTGATACGTCATGGAATAGCATGAAGACTTTCTTGGCTAAGCGAGGCGTTAAGGAGGACATAAGATCTCTTGATCCGGCAAGGATATCACCGGAAAATTACCAAGCGGTTGAGAAACTCCTCGTCACAAAGGCCGATTCGTTCGATATGAAGAACGCAAAGAGAGCCTCAGCTGCTGCAGCACCTTTAGCTTCCTGGGTCATTGCGAATGTTCAGTACGCTAAAGTAGTGCAGAGTATCAAACCGCTGGAACGGGAACAGAATCAACTGAAGCAGAATCTCGATGAAGCAGAAACTCAAATGAAGTCTCTAATGTCTGGACTCGATGATGTTGATTCCCGAGTTAAGGAACTCTCCAATCAGCTCAATATCTACACACAAGAGGCTGCTGTGCTCGAGATAAAGCTAAATGACGTCCGTAGTACCCTAACTTCAGCAGAGACCTTGGTGGACAAGCTCAGTTCGGAGTATCAAAGCTGGAGCGATCAGATGCAAAACCTCCAAAATGAATTAGATTCTCTAGCCATGAAGGCTTTCCTTGTGAGTCTCTGTATCAATTTCCTGAGTCATCTAACTCTCGAGGACAGATCGTACTGTCTCAAAACAATTATCCAGGCAACTGACCTTCCTCCGTTTGATCTTACAGAAAGTCTTGTGACTGAGCAAGAGAAGATTATGTGGGAAAGCATGGGTTTGACACCGGATGCTCAATCTATTCAAAATGCTGGGATATTGGTTAAGATTCTATCCCTCCCTCTTCGAGATTCTCCAGTTCCCCTCCTTCTGGATCCTTCAGGGAGTAGTTTTCGGTGGTTTGTTGCATTCCTGAATTCTCAAGAGAAATCTTTCGAAGTATCCTCGCAAAATACAGAAAGATTCGCTTATACTCTCGAACTTGCTATTAGATTCGGGAAAATACTAATAGTCCGAGATGTTGAAACATTCCTACCATCTCTTCTCTCAGTGATCATCTCAAAAATTCACGTACGATTCAATAAGAAACTTCTTCAAGTAGGAAACAAACTGATAGATCTACATGATGACTTTCACTTGGTTCTGATAACAAGCCTCGACAAATTCGATCTCACTGCAGATATAGATGCTCTGGTGACTCCCATTCCTTTCACCACGACAATCAGTGGTCTCACTGATCAACTGATGAGCAAGAGTATTCTCCTAAAGAGGCCAGAACTCGAGGAGAAACGCATAAGCCTGCTGCAGAGCGAAGGAAGTATGCTAAAGGAAAGGGAGAAGCTACAGGAACGTCTCCTGAATGAACTGTCCAAAGCCCAAGGGGACATACTCAAAAACGACAAACTAATAGCAAGTCTTAACGCTGTCAAGGAGAGTTCTGAGTCAATAGATGCCTCAATTAAGGAATCCACAGGTGTCAGGAAGAAACTCAAGGAAGATTACAGCAAGTTTCAGAATTTGTGTGAGAAATCAGCAAATTTTTTCATGGGAATCGCCGGAATCTATCCCCTTTCTGTAAATCTCTTCGGAGATATCTTCACCGACACACTCGGGAAAGAATCTGACTACGATGAAGAGAGGATTTTTTCTCAACTAATCCATCGGGTGTACATGAATCTATCCCGAAGTGTATCTAAGCAAAACTATATGCAATTGGCTCTTCATGTCTGCAAAAATGCCTTTCCGGAAAGGGTGCCTGAGAAAGAATGGGAGCTCTTCATAACGAATTTCATTTCAACTGAGGATTCTGCTGGGTACCACTTCCCCGAATGGATCAAGAAGGAACTGATCCCGAAGCTAACTACCCTGAGATCAGCCCATGTGAAGCTCTATGAAGTGCTCCAGCTTGAAAACCGAGATCTTTGGAGTAATTTCGCTGGAGGGGGTCGTGAGCTTCCAGTAAGGGTCAGTGACTTTCAGAGGATACTAATTACTCAGATCCTACGTCCGGATCTCATGATACAAACTATCCGGGAGTCAGTGACAAGAATTCTGGGTTTCAACACTATGTCTGTGGTCCAACCATCAATCCAGCAATTGGCTCAAGAGGCTAAGAGTGACAAACCCATCCTGATAATCAGTTCCACAGGAACAGACCCTTCAAAGGATCTCAGAGGATTCGTTCAAGAGAAGATGTCTCCTGAGAAATTTATTGAAATCTCCGTAGGAAAAGGCCAGGAACAGCATAGCATTCAAGCTCTCAGACAAGCTGCAGAATCCGGGAAGTGGATGTGCCTGAAAAACATCCATCTCCTGCCAAAGTGGATTAAAAGCCTAGAAACTGAACTAGCGTCCATTTCTGCACACAAGGACTTCAGATTGTGGCTAATTTGCGAATCCACATCAGATTTCTCAGAAGCCTTCGTCTCAAAGTGTCTCAAGCTTCTATTTGAGCTACCAAATGGCGTAAAATTCAAGGTTCAGCGTCTTCTGAAGCAGTGGGAATCTCTAATGACGTCGAAGAGGGATCCTCGACTCGTTAAATTATTCTTTACACTGCTCCTACTCAATGGATTGCTTCAGGAGAGAAGGAACTACATCCCACAGGGATTTACTAAATGGTACGATTTCAGTGACTCAGATCTGAGGGCAGGGATAGACTGCGTCAAGTGGATGGAGACTACCTTTGCCGTAAAGATGGAATGGCCAATCTTACAGGGATTGCTTGACTGTGTTGCCTTCGGAGGACGCATAGACAATACCCAGGATCACCAGGTTCTCCTTCATCACCTTCAGGACTTTTTCTGTGACGCCCTACTAACCAGTCGCTGGGTTCCACCAAATTTCTCAAAACCCATTCCCCAAAGCGTAAACATTCAAGACTACTACAGCTTCATCCACAGTCTCAGTGATTCGGACGATCCTGAAGTCTTTGGACTAGCGACTACAACGAATATTTCAAGGGACCTACTCTTCTGTAGAAACCTCTTAAAGCACCTAAGAAGTACCTACTACAAAATAGATGACCAAGAGAACCTAGAGAAAAGGATCAGACCTATCTTGGCTACTTGGAAGAAACTAGTTTCGGTGAGAAATTAATATCTTCCATTTACATTTTTAGATAGAAAAGCTAATGATTTTTTCTAATCTTAGGGATCTACTTTGATGGAAACCTACCAGAACATATCGGAAGATGATCATCACTCGGATCCTTGGATGACCTTCGTCCTCTCAGAAATGCGTCTTGCTGGAAATCTATTTTCCGTAAGTTATTTGAAAAATTCCACCTATCTTGGGAATCTTTTCTGTGTTCAGACCAGGTTTCCCACCTATTACTTTGCATACCAGAGGAAGGGGCCAACAAGCTCCGAAACGTTGTTATACTAATAAGGAAGGGGAAGGATCTAGGTCAAAATCCTATTGGTTGGAATTTTTTTGTAGAAGCTCATGGCTCGAATTTCAAAAGAAAACATTTTCTATAATAATTTAATTTTTCCAACTGTTTACCATTCCGACTCCTAAATATCGATTAGAGACATTGAGTTTCGATCTTCGGCGACCCCCCGCCTCCCACAAGTCGACAACAAATTTTTAGCCTGACAACCTCAACCCTGTATAAGTGAAAAACTAAAATGAATGTTCCGAAAGTCTCTCTTTCGGGAAGACTTAGTACACCTGGAACGTTATACTACTACCATTGTATTACTGCTCGAAGTCAAAGAGAGAGCAGTTATAATAATCCGCTTCTTTTCAACTTATACCCGACTTGGCGCTTAAACCGTAAAAGATATCAGCTTCAAGTCTTTGGTGATCCCCAAAAAAAAAAACATCTAAAGACATTTATTCCTTTAAAATCAAAGTTTACCCATTATAAAGAGAGGCTACTTTTCAACCGATTTGATTAAATTAGAATTTTTTGGAAAGATCTTAAAATTTCCAACGCGGCTGCATCTGTCACAATCGGTAATGAATCGGTAAAGTACCCATAAATAACTTATATTTCTAAAATATTTCTTTTTTCTATCCGTAGACTCGTAATCCAACTAGAGGCCAAACGGTAACAGATACGATCTTCTAGTCTTCGGGGACTTCCCATAATTCGCCCCAAGAATCATTATTATGATCTTCAACTTCCACCAACTCCATCCATCCCCTCGAAAACCATGTTTTTTCGTTTATTTCGAAAACCACTCCTACGATTTCTTTAATTTTCGGATATGTTTTGGAGGTTGTTCAGATGAACATTTCGTCCAAACGGTCCAAACAGACCTATATCCTAAAAAATCACAATCTTGAATTTTTAAAGTTCAAAGTTTAACCTCTCCGAAGTCCGAAGGGCCTATTTTCAACCGATTTGGTTACATTGAGATTTTTGGAAAGGGTTGGAAATCAGTGATGAATCGGTAAAATATCCGTACATAACTTTTCGTACTTACATTTTTTATTTGTCCGTATGCTTATATTTCATGCAAGAACTCATGCCAGAACATTTTGAAATATGCTTTTTTTACCCAATTTTGGATTTTGAAATGCTTTTATGATTTTATTATGAATCAATTTAATCACTAGTCAACCAGTCAGCACCAACAGACTATGCGAAAAAAAATAACTCACGGAGAGTTCTATCTCGTGAGTTCGAGCATAATTCTGCAAGGTTGGGACGCTTTGTCATCACTTTCTCTTATTATTATTATTGCCTGAAATTCCGATTTTACCTTAAAAGGAACTATAGGGAAAGTGACCATGCTTTGTAATGACTTAATTTTTCCTATGTTTCTGAATAATGTGACACTTCGCATCCATATTTTAAAAACTGGGAAAGTTCCACAGTTTTTGCGGAGTCATATTTCCTCAGAAACAGATGTAAGTCATAATGAAGCTTCGAATCATACACAGCATGGGCACTTTCCCCTACATCAACTAAAATATCAGAAAATAAAGAAAAAATCAAGAACTAAGGCTAATAGGCCAGTACGCCTACACGTTGAAAGTAATTTATGTAAAAAATGACTTTTTGAAAAAAAAAACGATTGTCAAAAAGCTACTTTTTGAAGAAAATTGAGATGCTCAGTGCAAAAGTGGTCTCCTTTGTATGGATTTCCCTATTAAAATAGTCCACTTCTGCTCTGAGCGTCTCAATTAATTTCAATGTGTAGAAAGGATATTATGCTTCAAAAGTGTTTTTGTATTATTTATGAATTAATAGGATTCTCTAGTCTAGGAGATCAATTCATGGGGAAAAGTAGTATCCACGAGTACAAGAATTTCAAAATATTTCTTTGTGCTATTATTTTTATGTTTATCGGTTCACATCCGATTAGACCCGATCAATATGTTCAATATGATCAAGAATTGCCTAAAATGGCTCAGTCAGGAGCAATACAATTGAATTCCTTCTAAGACTAAGTTCATTATCGGTTCATAACCGACTGTAATCGGGTCCGATTTTTAAAAAAAATCGAAGACCTTTCCAGCGAACCTAAGTACGATGTCATGTGTTTGAGAAATAAGCGTTCAGAGGCCTTTTAACTTTTATTCTTAAAAACCGTGAGAGAAGTGGGAGGCCTATAAATTGGGGCATCTTTAAACAGGATTTTTTCTCTTTGTAATTTTGGTTTACAACCAGTCTGTGGATCTCAACTATATAATGATTAGGTTCTGTTCAATTAAAAAATAGCAAGAGAAAAGAGCATTATTTCAAAAGGTTTCTCACGTCAGTACTCTTATTATCAATGACTCAACGGGTTTTCTTCGTATATAGGCGAAATGTCCATCTAGATGATCTAGGTAACCACTAAAATATACACAAAAATGAAGAAAAAAATATCGCACGACGGGTTTCAGAGCAATTCTCTAAAAGAAACGCAATTTTTAAACATTAAATATTTTCTAAAAGTAGTTAAGTGTATATAATCGTAAATATCACATCTTAATTGCCATAGGAATCGTAACGTAGAGGAAAGTGCTTACGCTTCGTAAGATCCCAAGCTTCCAAATGGCTAAATTTTTCCTGTGTTTTTCAATAAATGTAACTCAACGCACCTGTATTTTCAAAACTAAGGTAAAGGGTTCTGTTTTCAAAATATATTGCGGATGGGCCCCGGTCAAAATCCCGAAAGCAAAGTCCTGAACGCCAAAATCCCGCAGATCAAAAATCCGAATTCTTAACTGTTATAGCTAGGGTCAAAGGAACGTCTATTGACACTTTAAGAACTTTCGTAACTTTCCTGACTGATATCTTCTATTGTATTAAATTTTTTTGTGTTTAAATATTAACTTACATCAACTTATTAATTTGACTACCGTTCAGTATCATTCACTTTTCTCAAAATGTTTGAAAAACTAAAAAAAACTGTATTTTTTAAGATCATGACTAAATGCCATATCTATTGACACTTTCGGTATCTATTGACACACGAAATTTGAACACCTATTGGACACTTTTTCTTTACACCTTTGATTGAGATTTTGGTTGAAAACTTCCTTATTGCACTGGATGACTCCATCTGGGGGACTGCCAACCAGGGAATCTATTAAATCTCCATCCAGAATGCCCCGTCCTTCCGTAAGAAACTCTTCCTCACAGAGATTTCTGTAAATCTTATGTCCCTTCACAGCAGCCATTCTCGTGATGATGAACTTCTCTATCCTCATAATCTTACATTGTATTCCTTACAGGATGCAATGGGCAGCTTTTAGATTTATAAAACTTGACACTCTCCTTAAGAATTCTCTCTCAACAGCTTATAGACAATACTCTTTCCATTGGGGCATCTCTGGTGCAGTCGAAATTTCTGTCACGCATTAGATTTCTGCAGTGCTAGAGCTGAAGGAAGTTCTACTATAAAAATATCACCAGTAGTGGCAACTCACCAACAAACATTCTTAGTCTTTTTTGCGCACAAACACTTAACTTGTTAGTAATTTCACTATTTCTTTCACAAAAATGCACAAACTTTGTTTACTTTTATTCATTCTTCTTATTCTTCTTCATCTATCAAGCTGATACAAAAGTCGGCAATCTGTACCTGTCAATAGACGTTGAAATCGACGATTTTGTCTCGGTTTATTGACACTGTAATTAAATTAATTTTAATTAAAATAAATTGATGCAAATTGTGTATTAAATTAAAATTTAGTTATTTTTTGACTGTTATGCAACAGATATACGTTCATTTTATTAAAAAAAAAAATAGAAAAAAAATATTTTTGTAAAAGCTTCTTTCTTACACTTTTTCATAAGAATCTTGAAATTTCTCCACGTCGACAATTGAAATTGCTTAAACCTTTTTAAAACCTTCTTAAATTCGCAGAACAGTTCTAGAAAAGGATAGGTTAAAGGAAAGCAGGTCAGATTACATGAATTTCACTAGATATAAACAATTTATATTAAATAAATTTCAATGTTTTGATGAGAGTGTCAATAGGGGTTCCCTGTCGAACAGACGTTCCTTTCACCCTACTCTAGAAATTTTCTGTGTCTTGGGAAATTATTCTATACACTATCCTCCATATAATTTCATCCCTTTCAGGCTTTTGAACATTCGGGATTTTGGCTTTCGGGATTCTGGCCTTTTTGGGATTTTGGCCCCCTAGATTGCGGATATATTCCCCTACATTTCTATAATTGGATAAAATCAAAAACAATTCATTATTAAGGTCATTAAAATTAAATACTAACCTTAGGGTTAAGCTCGAAATTGAAGCTAATCTTCGAAAATATTTTGTCCGTAAAGTATCAGCTAAAACTAAAACTGTTATACACTGGATGGGAGCCTAGGATCAAGGACCAAATTTTTTTTGCATGAACTTCCCTAACCTGATTCCTTACCTCTAAATTTTACGGACAAAACATTCTCGAGAATCAGCCTAAGTTTACTTGGAGCTTCAGAGCTGACCCTACAGACGCTTCAGACTGTACCAAACCTTTCGCAGATATAACCAAAGCATTAAAAATTTTGTTTTTTTAAAAAAAAAAACTAAAAGAACATTAATAATTTAGTAAAGGGAGGATTTTAGAGAAAGAATTAAAAAACAATTTTCATTCTTAATAAAAATGTTTCAATTTATTATACTATTATTCTTTATCGGTTTTGAAACATATTTTCATCATTTTTTTTTGTAATTATTGTAAGAAATAGTAATAGTAAAAAAACATGAAATAGCATTGGTTAAATGCTCTAACTCAGAATAACTTCACCTTCGAAAATCTTAAAGATCCACCATTTCGAAAGGCAATAATTATACTTGTGTGTAAAAAAGAGCTCAACATAATTAAAAAAAAAATTATTGTGAAGTTTGAAGTCGTGCACAAAGTCGCGTCCATTTTTTAGTTACTTTTTTCCATTTTTTTTATATCCTTATCAATTGTCACCTTAATTAATTTAATATATACACAGTTATGACAAATATATATTATGTTTATGTAGTTATATATTCATTTATTAGGTATAGACTAAATTGTTTCAACTTAAGAATTTTCACTTCTATCAGTTGTTTTTTCTTTTTGTTCCTCCTTCACGTTCATCCTTTCACAATTTTCGAAAAATCGTTCATTAAACTAAGGACGATTTCTCTGAAATTTTTTCATCTTTTTTTAATTCTTTTTTTTTCGTAAAAAATAAAATCAATAAACAGTATTTTTTTTCCATTTGTATTTGCACAGTAAACACTCGCAACTTTTCTCAAAGTCAATCAATTTAAAAAAAAAAAAACATCATAAGATCTAACTTGTAAGTCCGAAACATATTTCCTACAAAAATTATCCTTTCTTAACGTAATCGACGCAATTGCAATTTTTCTGGCCAAAATTGCATTTAATTTAGAATATAGGCTTTTGAGGTGGGAATCTCCAAAGATTCACTCACAATCCACCCTCTACTACCCTATCTGTGTACTAACCAAAAAATTACTAAAATGTCAAAAATATCTACCAGTCATCATTAGCTTCATCCCCAACCCGAGGTTCAGTTTTTTGTGTTATTTGAGAATTAGGAGTTAAAGGTTTACATGATTGGAATAGGTCTGCAATGGCTGGACGTAAAGATGATTCTATGTAGAGAATTGGGGTAATCAATGCAAAAAACACGTTAAGTCGTTGTCTATACCGAAAAGATGATCACTAAAATGTTCAATGGAATCTCTACTTAGTCATCCAATCCCCATTGCATTCCAAAATCTTGCAAAATGTTGTGAAATTTTGTCAGGAAAATTATTGCAAATTGCTTTGTTTTGCTTTCTAAACATCTTTTGACGTTTCTCTATCGGCCAGCACACAATAACTTTTGTTTGTAAATAAGTTTTCATAATTTCCTACTCTGAAAAAAGTGTTTTGTCAAATTAACAAGATAAGTTTGTAAAAAGGATGTTCTTCCATAGAGAATATGGAAAAGTTTTGTCAAATCGGCGGCCAGCTGGATCTTGTTAAAGATTTGTCAAAATGGTTTTTTCCATAGTAAATGCAAGAAAAAGTTTTGTCAAATTAGTAAATAACATCCTCTTGACACAATTTCAACAAAATCCATTTGTTCAACAAGATATTTTTTTCAGAGTATGAGAGTGAGCGAGATGACTAGATCTAGATCTCAGTCACTCTCATTAAAATGTCAGAAACATGTTTACAAAACAAAAGTTATTGTGCGTTGGGCATAAGTCCCTTTATAAAAACGCAGTGCTCTGTAGAGAAATCCCTTGGAATTTTCCATTCCTCCCCAACGAATTTTCTGAAAGAGTTTTGTCAAGCCGTCAAATGTATTTTGTTAAAATTTTGTTAAAAGGATGTTCACTCATTTCACAAAACTTTTTCTGACATTTTATAAGGAGAAACATCCTTCTGACAAGCTTCTAACAAAATCCAGTAAGCCACTGATTTGACAAAACTTTTCCCTATTCTGAATGGAAGACATTCTTTTTGATAACCTTTTTTTTCTTCATTAGATAAATTTTTATCTGCAGCTTTCCAAGGGAAATTTCAAATACCATTCTCCAATTTTTCCATTTAAAATTCCTGGAAAATCCAGTGAATCATTCTAGCCAGGACAAGCCAGGGAAATTTCCCCATCTTCTGGGAAAACATTTAATGGAATTCCACGATTATTCCAGTGGAAGTTTCCTTGGAAAAACGGGAAAACTTGAAGACATTCCCACGGTTTTGTCATGAGAAGTTAATATTTTGGAAATTCATGTAATTTTACCTGAAAAATCCACGTGGAAATCCATTTAATTCTCCATGAGAAATTCATGTAATTTCCCATGGAAAATCAATGTAATTCTCCATGGGAAATCCATATAATTCTCCGAGGAAAATCCATTGTGGAAAGTTATGTAATTTCCGCGAGAAAATCATGTGGAAATCCATGTAATTCCCTTATGGGAAATCCATGTGGAAATTCGACCTAACCTGACACTGTTAAGTAACTTCAGCTGAGAATAAGACCCAATATCACAATTTAAAATTACATCTTACCTATTTACCAAACTTTTTCACTACAAAGAAAATCTCTCAATCACACAAAATGTGATAGTGATAGAAATTACATAACCTAATAGAACCGTTTTTACAAAATAAATTTTAAAAACTATCCGATTTAATTTAGACTATGTAACGTTTTTGTATTTGAAAAAACAATTACAGTAGACTCTCGCAAATTCGGCTCTTTTAAGATCGGGCTACTTTTTAATTCGGGCAGCGGTTACATTTGAAAAATGTTTGTTGTCATTTTTCAAGTTTGATTACGATTATCAAATGAATCAAATATGCTCAAATTTGGCATGGTTTGTCTTAGTTTTGATGTGATTTTGCATTATTGAGGGATTTTCATCCAATTTACGATATATATCAGTGTGTAAAGTCAATATCTATATGCACATGAATAAAAAATCGTTGCATTTCAAAAAGTTTGTCGCCCGAATTTCTGTGGAATTCGGCTGACATTTCGGTCCTATATGCCCGAATTTGAGAGAGTCTACTGTACTTGAATTCATTCTGTATTTTTATGAGAATTAAAAAACAATTCCACCATAGTTATCTTGAAAGATCGCACCAAGAAAAAAATCCCTTTAACGTAAGTCAATAGATATTCCCGATATTCCAATAGAATGTCGCTTGCCTTGCTCATAATTGCATTGCAGCAAAAATGTAAAAATTCTTAAGATCGAATGGTGTCGATCTAGTAATTGTGGTAGACATCGCACTTTAAGGAAAGTTTCTTCTTGCTTATGTAGCACTTAAGACCGATTTTTTGACATAACCTCTCAAAGGATCAATCTTCCTTGCTGTATTAATTTGTTGTTTTCCCAGTCTGCAAGGTAGAAACTTTTCATTTTATTTTAATTTGCGCTTTAAGGAAAACTTCTTATAGGTTATGTAATCATTTCGTACGAATTTCTCCACATAACCTCTCAAACAACAAATCTTGGTTTTATTAATTTTTTTGTCGCCCTGATAGTCCACAAAAAACATGAATGATCGCTAAGTGAAATAGAGTTTTCGTTCTATTTCACTTTACGCTTTAAGGAAAACTTTTTGTAGGTTATGTAATTATTTCATCCGAATTTCTCCACTTAACCTCTCAAACAACAAATCTTGGTTTCATTAAGTTTTTGTCGCCCTGATAGTCCACAAGAAACATAACTGATCGCTAAGTGAAATAGACTTTCCATTCTATTTCACTTTACGCTAGGAAAACTTTTTGTAGGTTATGTGAGTATTTCATACGGATTTCTCCACATAACCTCTCAAACAACAAACCTTTTTTTCATTAATTTTTTGTCGCCCTGATAGTCCACGAGAAACATAAATGATCGCTAAGTGAAATAGACTTTTCGTTCTATTTCACTTTACGCTTTAAGGAAAACTTCTAGGTTATGTAATTTTCCAGACCGAATTTATTATTAACATAACCTCAATGTTTACAAAAGTAATCCTCAAAGCTCATGCATTGTGTTTCTTTTGGCAGACAATTCATGGAATGCTGACCAGTCTTCATAACGCAATCAGAGAATCCAGCACAGAGATGTCGCCAAGTGAGAGATCAGCTTTGCAGATCCTCTGCGAAAATCAAGTGCCTCTCCAATGGCGAAAACTCTGGTCAGGACCCCGTCTGGCCACAGACTACATGAAAGCTGTCTCCATTCGTGCTCACGAGGCCGAGAAACGCTTCCAGAAGCGCAATGGAGCTGCAGGATTCTGCGACAGAATCGACTTTGCAACAATCTTCAGTCTTGAGAGTTTCCTGGCCAGCCTAAAGCTTTCAACCGCCCGAAAACGCTCAATATCGACCTGTCGCTTAACTTTCTGTGCCACCTTCGACGCCAGTGAGACTCTAGCAGAGCCCACCGTCGAGGTGGCTCCCCTGCTAATCGATGGCGCCACCATGCGAGGTGGACGCCTCACATTCACGTCGCGACGCACCGACGACACTCGCACGCCGCATTTTCGCATCACGTACACCAACGCGATGGCAACAGGTGGTCCCACAGAAATACCCATCCCACTGTACACCAATTCGAGCCGAGAACGTGTTCTTGGGAGAATTGCTGTAGCCACAGCGGACGGAGAATCTCCCGACACGCTAGCCACCTACTCTGGCGTCGCTTTTGTCGTTCCCGATGCTCCACTCTAGAGAGTAGAACACCCACAAAGGTCATTTGCAACAATTTTCCACAAAAGTTCTGATTTCTTTTTCCGTCTGAAAGGCTCCCTGTCGATTCAATCAGCAGTCGTCAAAAGTTAAAACGGGAGTTTAAATTAGAATTAAAAAATAGAAGTTGTCTTAAAAATTTAGCAGATTACACACAGCTTTTAGCTGCAATAATTTCTATATTGGGCATTATTCTTTGATAAAGTGATTATTCAATAATTTGATAATCCGGTAATCGTTAGATGGAAGAGGAATAAGGCGAGAATAAAAGCCTTTTCGTCCCAAATTCCATCCGACGATCACCGGATCATCATTTTAAAGTCGATAATTTGAGGTTATGAATGACCTAACCTAGAAAAGATCATAAAAAAAAGATTTTCAAGTACAATTTACCTAATTTTCGTAAAATCTTAAATTTTTCACACAAACAATTGAAAAAAAGCAATCCAAAAATAATTAATATATCCAGGAACAGGGAGGTAACATTAGCTCTGAAAAATGCGACCAGTTTTAGTGTAATTTTTTTCCTGTTTTCGTACATATTCCACAAGATATCTCCAAAACTACGTAGGTTGCCAATTTGGGGATTTTGGTTGCCTATTCTTTATTAAATTGGCTTTTATTTTGTATTAGTATGTTTTACTAATTCATTCTACGATGACAAAAAACAGCTAATAAACTCAAAAAAAATTTCGGCTCGCTAGAAACATATGGGAAACATAGGAAATATCATGCCCCTGTCCAGAACGTTTTATTTTTTGAGGTTAGAAATTGATACACGCAATAAATGAAGGACTTTTGAATAGATTTTCTTATTTCGACTAAATTTTTGATTTAAAATTCTTCTATTTATTTATTTATTTATTTATTTATTTATAAGTTCATGTCCCTGTACAAATTTTAAGTACTAAATGGGGCTGTATAAAAAATAGCTAGATGAAGAGATTCTGCTAAACAAAATAATGTTATAATTTTTTGAGGTTAGGTTTAACATGGAAATCGATCACAAATATCTTTTTGAAGTGACGGAGGATCGATGGGCGTGTGTTCCTAACCTGGATGACCTCGCGACTCCAATTGCAACCAATCGGTTGAAAATGAATGAAGGAATAGGTTTAATAAACATAACCTAAAACTTTTCGAAGTAACCTTTAAGGCTAGAGACAGCATACCCTAATATATTTTCCCAAAACGTTTTTACACTAGAAAACACTGATTTTATTGACTGATTTTGATTTTTAATGGTTGGAAGACCTTTTATCTCAAATCCCAAGGCCCTTTTCAAACGCTGCCTTGGTCAAAACAGGCAATAATGCTTTTAAGGTTAGGAACTGTTGCGCTGTCAGAATTCAGAATCAAACATATCGGAGTAATATTAAAATGACCTGAACAGTGCTAAATAGCAAAAAGAATGAACATTAGAAAGTTTCTTATGAAAAATGTTACATTTTTTTAGGTTATGTCCCACAAGATCTCATTTTTGACCAGCATAACCTTCAAACCAAATTAGAAAAGTGCCACAAACTGGACGTATTTTCTTATTTGGACAATTACAATCTCGATGGGCATCCGGAAATCGTCGGAAAGTGGAAATCACTCAGTTCTGGAGCTAGGTCTAGCTCTGGAAAACATTGATGCATTTTCCTGAATTATATCCACTTCCCGAAAATTTCCAGATTCTCCATCGATATAATTTTTACAACGGTTTGTTCTTGACCATTTTTGTTAATTTGAAAACTTTTAGGTTATGTTTAGCCTTTACTGAGAAATTGAAGGCAGATTTTTATGACGAAATCTATGAATCTAAAGTGTTGAAAAAAACTGATCAACGATTGATCAGTATTGAATGATAGGAAACCGGTAAACACGATTTTTCCAAAGCTTTCGGCTCGGACTCCAAGCCCTCTTCAGTGACTGGGGTAATCCCAGTCGAAATCTTTGACAAAAATCGGCTTTTCCAAGCTAATCCATCCCCTAACAATCACCGATTCCTTCAATTTATTCGTAGGAAAATACTCATAATAAGAGTGTTTTTTTAAATTTTTCTATTTCTAACCTAAAATAAGCGGATTATGGTCATTTACAAGTGCTTTTAAAATATTTTTTTTTGTAATCTCAAACATGATAAAAAAAATATTACAGATTATTTTACGGTGTTGGAAGAAATTGTACGTTGTATTAAACTCACAAATTTTTGTTACGTGATAATTTTGATTTTTTGAGGTTAGGTTATCTAACCTCAAATTCCCAAATCCTCGAGACAAAAGCTTGGAGAAAAATCGGTTTTTCCAAACTATTCCATCCTCAGAAACTCACTGGTTTCCTGTTAATAAAATTACTCATCGGGAAATACCGTAAATTATAATATTTTTTTAATGTTTCTAGTTTCTATTCATTACCTGAAAGTTTACAAAACGTGGACTTTTGAAAATCCTTGCAGACTATTTTCTTGGATCATGAAAAATTATTAAAAATATTGTAACTTATTTTATGCTTTTGGAAGTAATTGCAATATTGGACTTAGAATTTTTTGTTATTTGAAAATTTTGATTTTTTGAGGTTAAGTTTAGCAAAACTTAGAAATCCTAGAGCCAAAATCTTTGAGAAAAATTGTCTTTTTCCAAGCTTATTCATCCCTCTGTGCTCACCGATTTCCCTTCAATGGTATTACTCATCAGGAAACACTCAAATTAAAAGTATTTTTAGATTGTTCTTCTAACCTCAAAATCAGTAGAATGTGGGAATTTAAGAATGCTTACAGGCTGTATTTTTTTCATATTCCCAAACGTGATTAAAAATATTCTTGAGTACTTTATGCGTTGTATTGTACTTAGAATTTTTTATTACGTGATAACTTTAATTTTTCGAGGTTAGGTTTAGCATAACCTCAAATTACTAAATTCTCGGGCAAAAATCTTTGTGAAAAATTAGATTTCCCAAACTGGTCCATCCTCAAAAACTCACCGGTTCCTGTCAATGAAATTACTCATCGGGAAGTACTCAAAATAAGAGTACTTTTCGATCTTTCTATTTATAACCTCAAAATTACCGGATTATGGACTGTAAAAATGTTTTTGAACTGTTTTTCTTCGCATTCTGAAATATGATAATTTATTTAATGATTTTAGAGAAAATTGCATGTTGGAACTTTTTATTAAAATAAAATATTATTTTGAGGTTAGGATCAACATAACCTCAAATTTAAGAATAACTTCTTTATCAAATAAGACAATTACACCCAATATTTAGGTATTTCAGATTCTCTGCTTGAAAATAAAGAAAGAGGAAAATTTTGACTTTAGGAAAAGTTAATCAATTGATTACATTTTCCTGTAAACTTTTACTTTTTTAAACCATCTTCAACTGCCGATTTTTCCCCTTAAACTTTCAACGATTGCTGACTAAAATCGCTAGAAAATAAAATGTGTTCTCCCACGCTTTTTAGCATTATTTAGTTATTACAATTATATCAAATATGAGTAAAGTATGAAATATTACAAGATTTTCATTTACCTTCAATTTTCTTTCTTTCTTTTTTATAGTTTACAATGTCACTATGAAACAACATGAAATTCAATGGATTATTTTTAATAAATGTTTTACTCGATTAATTCCAGAGTGTATTTTTTGTGTTTCCTTTTTTCCCCGTTTTACAATTTCTGCTCACAATTATCAAATTTACATAAATATTTATATATAAAAAAGGAGGAAAACAAAAATGCAGCATTTGAGGGTAAAATCATGATTTTTTTTTGTAAGATCAAGTCAGTGTACAAGTAATTTATTTTAATATTATACATTCTTTTTTTTAATCCTTGAAGTTATTCTCAGCATTTTTTATATCCCATTATTTTTTTGTTTTTTTTTTTTAATTCCCTTTAATGCTAAAAATGTAGCTTTTTTTTAATAATTCGTTTCATTTTATGATTTTTTCTCTTTTGTAATTGTAGTTAAAAACACAGCTATTACTAAATGTTATGTTTCTTTTTTTTCTTCATCGGTAAATTGGTTTATGTTTTTTTTAGAAAGACGCGTGGCTGGATTGTTTTTTTCTTGAGTTTTTTCTTTATCAAAGTTTCTGTTTTCACCTAATTCTCGTATTTTTTTTTTAAATTCCACTTTACATTTATCAATTAATCACTTCCTAAATAATTTCATTATAGTTTTATTTTGTTTCTTCTTTTTTTTAATTTTAACGTGATCAAATATACACTTAAAAATTGTTTTTTTTTTTCACTTTATGATATTTTTATCCCTTACCATTGATTTTTTTTTTAATATTTATATATTTTTTTCTTTATCATCTCTCGTGTTTCGAGAGTTTTCTTCTTTTTTTAATTAATTGTCTCATTGATGTGAAACGAAATTAAAGACTGAGGAGAATTTTCACATCGGTTTTTCTTTGTTTTTTGTTTTTTTTTTATTAATTATTATGAATAATTTATTCTTTTTTTATTTTGTTTTTGAAATTTACGCTCACGTTTTTTTATTCATCACCTTAAATAATTATTTTTTCAATTGTATAATTAATTATAAGGTATTTTGTTTGTTTGTTTTTTTTTTAAGTCTTAGGGCCGAGGGACTAAACGGACCTGAAAAAAAGGCAAAGCTGTTTAAAACCTTTGCAAAAAAATCCTATTTTATTAAAGAAAAATCAATAAAAATAAATAAAACTTACCCTCATACTAAAAATGTTCCCCAGCTCTCATGTTGTCGCTCACATCTCGCTCACTATCAGAATATTTGCATTTTAATAATAGTAAGTTTAAATATGGATAAATTTGTTATTCCATATTTAAAGTTTTTTTTTTCCTTCATCTTAAATCTTTAATTTTTTTTGCATCATCTCTTTTTTTAATAATTATTTTTTATGCGTCCTCTCTGTGTTAATTAATTTTTTTTTCCTCAATGCCATTCCCCTTATGAAAACTATTTCACATTTCGCATATCATTCACCACACTCTGCCCACGGATACGTATCGAAGATCTCCTCTCGGGCGTATCGTATGGTCGTGAGGAGTTTGTGGGCTCCTCCATTGTATTGGTGGTCATTTGGGTGCGTTTCGCTCCGCCACCACCGCCCTCAATTTCCTCATTGGGGCCAGCTGTACTGCGTGAGCCACCTTCAGGATACCACCCCCCAAAATAAAGGATTCATTTAGCATCTTTCTCAATTTCTTTTTTTCTTCGTAAACACTCTTGTCGTATCATCCGTCAGTCATCAACTTCATCACACTCGATCTCTTCTTCACACAAACTACCAAAAATTAAGCGTGTTTCATTAGTAAAAAGCGTGAAAATGTTAAAATAAACAAGAAGCACAGAGTCAATTATTGATTTAATACTTAGCACATTGGGAATTCTTGCAGATGGTGCGATAATGATAATTGCTATCATTACATGCTATAATCACTTCATTCACTCTTCAAAGTAAATAAATTTAATAAAACAAAAACCAAAATTCAAAATTTTCATTACAAAGAATGTAGACAAAATCGCTGAGTTAAATAGCTCCATAAGTCCATAAATACCTACAAAAGCTCTACCTTCGAATAAACAGACTTAAAAGTGTTTTAAAAGCTTTTAGTATAAATTATTTACACACTTAAGTGAAGACAACTGTTAACCACAAGCCAGCCAAGCAGCAAACAATTTGTGAATTCCTCTACTGGGGACTTACGAAACATTCGTAAATCATATAGCTCACAAACAAGTTCGTAAAAGTTCAACTCTCTTCACAAACATTGTTCTTAACATGAGTACCTGACGCGCATTTTTATTCCTTTGCAAACATTTGTTCGTAAATGTTCGTAAACATACAAAAAAAAGTTCGTATAATTTTGTCATTTGTTCGTAAATTTTTGAGAGATGAAAATCTACAAACAAATGCTTGTAAAAGAACAAAACAAGTTTGTAAATGTTTGTAATTTATTTCACAAAAATTGTTCTTAACGTGAACACCTGACGCACATTTTTATTCCATTACAAACATTTGTTCGTAAATGTTTATAAACATACAAAAAAGTTTGTAAGATTTTGTTATTTGTTCGTAAATTTTTTAGAGATGAAAATCTACAAACAAATGTTTGTAAAAGAACAAAATAAGTTTGCAAAAGTTTCTAATTTTTTTCACAAATATTGTTCTGAACTTGAGCACCTGACGCGCTTATATATTCCTTTGCAAACATTTGTTTGTAAATGTTCGTAAATATACAAAAAAAAAAGTTCGTAAAATTTTTTCATTTCTTCGTAAATTATTGACAGATGAAAATCTACAAACAAATGTTTGTAAAAGAACAAAAAAGGTGATAGTGTTCATGTTACGAACAATGTTTGTGAAAAAAATACAAACTTTTACGAACTTGTTTGTGAGTAATACGATTTACGAACACTTCATAAGTCCCCAATAGGAATTCAGAAACATTTACAAAAAATTTTACTGCATTTTTTTTTTCAAAGTATTGGGGCCTTACGAAATGTTCGTAAATCGTCTAACCCACAAAAAAGGTCGTAAAAGTTTATAGTCTTTACACAAACACTTGATCACTTGACGAGAATTTTTGTTCTTTAACAAACATTTGTTTGTAAATTTTTGTGTATCTCACGAAACTTTAAGAACAAATGACAAAATTTTACGAACATTTTTTGTATGTTTACAAACATTTCCTAACGAATTTACAAATTTTTTTTTTCTGTGTAGACGATATAAAAGGCAAGATAAGTAATGTATTCAAAAGCTTTCTGTACTTTTGGTATCATTCTCGTTTATAGGGGAGGGGAGCTAATTTATTTTTAAGGTTTATTTGCCGAATGTTTCTAAGCTATATTTAAGCTAAGTTCAACAAATATCTCCTGAGTATTGTCTATAGTTTAATAATTTCTCGTTGCTCAAATTCTATTTCATTTCTTATTGGAGTCTCCCCTCATCCATAAGTCTAAATTGTTCAAAAACGCGTCGTGATTTTTTTTACATTTTTGGATATATTTTTTGAGGTTACCTAGGATACGAAAATACCGTTGAATCATTCCTAATGACAGTTTTCAAGGTCAAACGTTTAAAAGACTCTAGAGAGCATATTTCTCAACCGAATGTTATCGTGTTTAAGTTCGCTATACAGGTCTTGGACTTTCTGACAAGTCTTCACCGGTTCCAAACCGGTAACCGGTTACGTTTTTACAAAATTGTTGACTTAAAATTTAAAGTAAGATTGTCAAAAATGTAGAGCTATAAAAAAAGATTGAGTGATGCCACTACACAAAGTAACGCTACTTTTTTGTCCACACCCAGAATCCAAAATTTTGTTATCCACAATACTTCAAAATTGTCAGAAAACTTATTAAAATACTTTGCATTACAGAAATATTGTGCAATGATTAAATATTTGCTTCAATTATGTGAAACACTTAAAGAGGCGTAGTCTATTTTCTTAGTTTGACTTCTAGGAAACGCCTACATATTAAAAAATAAATCTGAATGATTAACATATTTCTAATTTTTCATTATAAAAAAAAAAGAAATATTTGTCAGAAATGGCGCCAACGGGGAACAGTGGCAGCGGCAACCCTAAAAAAACGATGTTTTCTATGTGACAGTCTATGTTTGGCAGATGGAGCAAGAAGGCGAAAAATAAAGCATAAGATACGTGCAAATTTTTCTGCTTTATTTAACAATATTACTTAATCATATCTAATTAAGGAAATATAGCCGGTACGAATTTTTGTAATCCTTGAACATAGATAAAGAAATTTAAAATTTCACAATGCTAAAATTATTGCCTGGATTCTCAGTTTTTTTTCTTTTATGACTTAAATTTAATATAGTTCCGGCCGAAATTCCGAGAGCCAACATTCCAAAATTTCGGGACGAAAATTTACGGAGGATAATGTGTCGAGAAGTTTCTCAAAATTTCCCTTTGGATCCCACAAGCACGGGCACAATTATTGGAGTAACTATTACACTTTAAAAAAGAGTTCAGAATTGTGGCTTTTCAGGATTTTGGCTTTCGGAATTTTGGTGTTTTCGGAATTTTGGGTTTTCGGGATTTTCGCATTCAGGATTTTGGTTTTTATGGATTTTGGTTTTTCGGAATTTTGGCTTTTCAAGATTTTGATTTTCGGGATTTTGACTTCTGGGATTTCGGTTTTTAGAAAATTTGACATTTGCGTTTTAGGCTTTCGGGATTTGGCTTTCGGGATTTGGCTTTCGGAATTTGGCTATCAGTATCTTAATCGTGACCCGCTTAATCATTTAAAAAAATACTTCAAACTTGTTTTTTAATTTATTTTAGCGCCTGTATTGTAGGCAAAACATTTTTTGGCATTTTTTAACACACAATTGACTATATCTGCCTTTCTGTTTGTACCGATCTTATTTCTCAAAAAGAAAAATCAAAGCCTTACAATTTCCGAGCGTTCTCTAAACCTAGAAAACCTTATAGAACCTGCATTAGAGACGCTGTAGTCACATTTTAAACGTTTTTTGTTTTTACATTATCTGTCTTACGTCTCATTAAAAAATTTATAATCTTATTTTCAAACCTCAATAGGGGCTCAAACAATAGTAGTAGTAGTAGTTAATTGACTAGCTACTACTTTGTCAATTTTTTATTTAAAAAAAAACAGTAGGAGGAGGCTTTGATCGTTCGCATATACGCTACCTTCGGACACTTCATATTTCTCCCATATTCCTTTATGAATCTGGCATATGGCTTTATATTGTAATAGCTAACCTTAAATCCCATCTTTCCTGAAAAAATTGAGAGTCTAATCCTTTTTTCCTAGTTTCAGGAAGCAAAAAATAAAAACAGGTCAAAAACTGTAATTTTGCTGTGCAATATTTCATACGATTGTGCAGAATTAATATCACTTTTCTGAAAAACTACTATCACAGAGGGTAGAAGGGTTATTAGGAATCAGATTTAAGTAAAAATCTTTTAGGCTGAACAGACACTTTTTGTGGGTGGAACAAAATTCACAAACTTGACTCAGATTCATCGATCGCAAATAGAAGACTGCTTCTTTCAGATATTTTCCAGGAAACTTCATTTTAGATACGATCCCTCATATTCACATCTATTGTAATCTACCGATTTGATCCATCACTAAAAAGGAAAACTTAAAAATCGTAAAATTGATAAACAAGAAGTAATTTGACTCAAATAGGTTGCAGTTGAGTAATTATTAAGCAATTTTGCATTTCTTTGATATAAAAATATTTTTCAAGCTTGCACAAACTGAATGTGCAATGAAAGAATCACATCTGTAATAAGCTCATACAGTTTACAACTGGTTTTTGACAATCTTTGACATAACCTCACTATTGTGTTGTTTTGCATGACAAAGAAAAGAAACTGTCCGTAAGAAGATGTTTTGTGAAAATTTTAGCTTGTTCACCTGCTGAAGCTCAATATCTGTGCTAAATCCCGATTCCTGCAGCTGCAGGAACAGAGAAATCTTCAATGATGCACATTCAAACGTTTTTGTGCATATCCGGCTCCGTGGAGGAATGGTGGAATCTTGTGTAGTCTTCTCGCTTGCAGAGTTTTAGTCAATTTTTAGCTTTAAAAACTTATTGATTCGTGTAAATTTGGTGATATTTGGACTTTTCAAGAAAGTATTCATCAGATTTAACCGTTTCCGGAGTGAAATTCTCGTAGAATCAAGCAAAAAAATGGTTTTTAATGTCAATAAAACATCTCTCAGAAAAGTTCCAAAAAAGTGATATTAAAATGTTTTATTCCTTATAAAAATGGGTTAATCAAGTAGATTAGAGTTCCCTTTAAACAATGATGTGCAACTTTTAGTGTCCGGTGCAAAATTTACGGTGAAAATGGGGTGTTCAATGATGGCGTGAATCGTGTGCGATAATAGAAACTTGATTCATCTATCGGATAAATCGCCATTAAATTTTCATTTTCCTCTGGAGGAAAATCTAAGGATTTCCTGGGATTATGTTTGGTGGGATTATGAACCTTATAAGTAAGACATTTTTTTGGCATAGTTGGAGAATCCATACGGTTTGCATGGTAGTCAGAAAAAATCACTGAACTTGAACATCATTTTAGTATGCGAAAGTTCAAAGCCTCCCCCTAGAATTTTTTTTAGTCAAAAAACATTCCTACGACACTTGTTGATTGAAGCGTCACGTAAACCTTTTAACTACCCATAATTTACTATTTTTCTAACATTCCAAAGCAAAAGCAGGAGAGCTTGGAGCCTACAATATTTTTAAGCTTAAATTTACTCAAAATTAGCGGCATCTTTTGAATAATACAGACAATTTCTCTGACATTATACCAAATACCAAACATTCCTCTTGGCAAATATAGAGCACGTATAGGATACAAAACAGACACCTCAAGCACACCATGGATATATAGTCAGAAAGTTCAACAAGAGAGGAGCTTATCAAAACACCACAATAACAATAGAACCAATGGAAACAATCAATATTTAGAGAATGTTGCTAGTGAAAATGAATGGTGCCTCTAACAATGTTAATTCATTTCTTTCTTGAATACCAAATGGAATATCTACAAGTGATTCATCATTTTTTCTTCTTCTTCATCATCTTTTATGAAGAGATTTATGATTGAGCTGAAAGTTAGAATTTCGCCAAAAAAAAAATCCATGCACGCAAGAAATAAAATAGAAGAAAAAAAGAAAGAAAAAAATTGTCACTCACCGAATTTCAGCATATTCCAATCGAAAACGTAATCATAGGTGAATCCTTGTCTATGGAAAAGTGTCCTAAAGAGTTTTCGCAGATAGCAATAGTCGGGCCTCTGTTCAAAGTGCAATTGTCGGCAGTATGTGAGATAGGTGGGAAATTCAGCAGGGAATCCCTTGCACAATTCCTCAATGGGCGTCGAGAGTTTCTTCTCCGAAATCCTCTCGTACTTCTGTCTCTTATTGGCCGCCTTCAGTCCCTGCCACGGCAATGTGCCCAAATTGAAGTACATCAGGACATATCCCAATGACTCCAGATCATCACGCCTTGACTGTTCAATGCCCAAATGTGTATTTATTGATGCATATCGGGCAGTTCCTGTCAAATTCTTATTCTCTCTATATG
Source organism: Phlebotomus papatasi (assembly GCF_024763615.1). NCBI lineage: Eukaryota > Metazoa > Arthropoda > Insecta > Diptera > Psychodidae > Phlebotomus > Phlebotomus papatasi. The sequence goes on from NC_077222.1 coordinate 16,176,504, forward strand.
GTATATGTCGCTGTGTACGTGTGTCACGGTACTTCTTCGCCAAACCAAAATCAATGATATACACTAAATTACCCTTCTTGCCCAAACCCATCAGAAAATTGTCTGGCTTAATGTCACGGTGAATGAAGTCTCTCGAATGGATGTAATCAATACGCGAAATCATTTGATCGGCAAGCAAAAGGACCGTCTTAAGCGTGAACCTGTTTTCAAAGTAAAACGAACAACACAACAAAGTCAGTTTGATAACAAAAATTCTGTAATTAATTCTGAAAACTTTGGAAAATTTAACATTTTGCTTGATAAATAACATTTTACAAAATATAAATATTAGTATTTGAGAAATTGAAAAACTGAGAGAAATCCGAAAAAGTCAAAATAACATTCCGGAAATGTTAATTTTACCCTGCAGGATTGATCCAAAATCAGTGTAAATATTACCCTTTTTAAGTGTATTAGGCGTTAAAATTACCCTCTTTCATGTTAGTTTTACCCTTAAGAAGGTGTAAAATTAACATTAAAAAATGTTGATATACAGGGTGGCTGAAAAAAAATTCAACAACTTTCAGAGAGCATAGCTGTCAAACCGCTGGTGACAGCGGTTTCATATCTTGCATAGTGGTAGTTCATTTTATTGCTTGAAAGCCTACAAAAGCATTTTCGATAATATTTTGTAAAACTTTTTTAAACCGTAATGGAACTCAAACGTGACAATTTAATGTCGCTATATTTTGCAGGAAATGCGGAAGCAGCTATCGTTAGGGCTCTTCAAAACCGGAATGTAATTAAACTTTCCGTTTTTCGAAAAATAACTTAGTACAGGGATACTAGTAGCATTTTAAAATGCTTTGGTGAAGGTCTAAAAAAATTGCTTCATCCCTAGTCATCGTTCATAAAATGACGAAGCAAATTGAACAAAATCTGCGTCACATTTGCAAACAAACGATCTGTGAGACGCATATATCGCAAATAACCATGAAATAAATATTGTTCACGGACCTCTATATGAAGCCTTAAAAATCCTGAAAATGAAGAGACATCGTCGATCCTCATAAAGAAGTTATGCTCGATCGACGACAGAGTAAATTCGCTTGCACGTTAGTGGTCAGTTTCAGAAATGTCATCTTTTCTGATAAGAAAAATTTTTAATTGAGCAATTAATGTTCAAACAAAATAATTGTGTCTATCTGAAGAAAAGATCATACGATAATTTAGACGTTCTAATGGCCACCGGAAGTGAAGAACCACCTCATTTGAAGGTCTGGACTTCCTTGAAGACAAATTATCGCTATCCACTGAGGTTTTTAGGCTGTACAGTAAACAAATGCCAATGTGTTTCTGAAAATTGTCCTGGAAGGAGTGTTGTAGTCGTGGACAAACAAAAATTTTAGTAAGAAGTAATGGAAGTTCGATCAAAACTCGACAACGCCGCAAAAATCTTGCTCCGAACAAGATTTGGCTTAAAAAAAAACGTTTCGCACTTTATTTTGGGAAAACAATGACCTCCACAATTCTTGGATGCAAAATCGTTTGACTTCTTTAAAAGAGGCATTTTGTTGGTCAATGTTAGGACTAAAAAGTAGCAAAGTATCAATGAGCTGATGGCAGCCCTTCCTCGTGAATAGCAGGACATTCAGAAGACTCACATTCGTGCAAACTACGATGCATTTTTTGACAGACTTAAGACCATAGTCAAGTCAAAATAAGATCGTATTGAACAAAACCGATAATATTCTAAAATTTTTATGTATTTACTACCATTTTTTCTTTATTTCAAAAAAGTTGAACAAAAAATGAAGATAATATAGCGCTTTAGTTTGTTGCATTTTTTTCAGCCACCCTGTATTTTTACACCTAAAAAGTGTTAAAGTTATGAGGAAATAAAGTTAAGCGCACTCCCTTTTTTCTCAGTGCAGGAAGATTGATTATTTGATTGCTTATTTATGTTAAATTTTTTTTAGCACTTTACTGTTCTCAAGTGCTTCTGCATTATCGACTTTTCTTTGTGTTGGTTATAGTCTTGACTGTTTTCGCAAGCCTTGTTGTGTTCTAAAACCACCAAACAATCGTGACAAGAACCAACACAAAGATAAGTCGGTAATGTAAAAGCACTTGAGAACAGTCTTCTGCTAAAAAAAAATGTTCTTTTTTTTATTAACCCTCTAACGGGTAAGACCGCCTCCAGGCGGTCTTCACAAAAATCACATTTACAGCGACAATAAAGGTTTTATTTATTTAAATGTGCTATAGTGTGCTCGGTAATAGTCTTATAAACATCTCTTGAAAGTTTGAACTCATTTTGACTCTTCGTTTTGTTGCTATTACCAGTTTTGTGTGACCGGTCAGAGAAAAAGCAACAAAAAATATTAGTGCAAAAAACTCATTTCCAATTTCCATAAAAATACCGATTTAAAGTTATCTGACTAAAATAAATTTATTTTATACTGAAAGATATGTCATTCTACTTTGTGTATTTATTTTAAAAAAAAATTGAAAAAACTAAAAATGCGAATTTTAGAAGCAAAAAGAGTTTCAAAAAATTTTATATTTTCTCACCTAGCGCCTAAACTAAAAAAGATAATAAAGAATGGATGGTTTTTTTGACTTTATTGGATCATAATTATCCTAGAAAACATTGTTTCAGAACTTTTTTTCGCATATTAAAGAAAACACCGTTAGAGGGTTAAAGGTTTAGTTCAGTTTCCCAATATCCTTATTTCTCCATGAATGTAGGGGAAGTTGCCCCTGCTTCATACGGTCCCAAGCTTCGTAACTAAATTTTTCCTACGTTTCTGAACAAATGTAACGTTGCAATATATTTTAAAAACTGGGCAATTTACCCTGGTTTTCAAAATATGGGTGCGATGAGTAACATTTAATGAGAAACATAGGGAAAATTTAGTAATTACGAAGCTTGGGATCGTACGAAGCATGGGCACTTTCCCCATAAACTTGGAGGGCTTGTGTTATTTTTATATGCTAGGTATTTTATAGAAATCTTTAATGCATTTTTGATTCTAACTTGTTTAAAAATAGCTAAAGGCTTCTACGCATTGGTATTGGAAGCAATTTTTGTCAAAAATTGCTTTTTTTTAAGAAAATTGTCTGCACTAATGTAGGTGAAAACGTCAAAATTCTGTCAAAAATGTAGTTTTTGACGATAATTGCTTCCAATGTGTAGAGGCATTAAAAGTATACTACGGTGGATAGTTGTCTCAAAATTCCATAGTGTTTCATTTAAATGTTTCTTTGTGGCCTTTCTCTCCCGAAGTATACGCTTAAGTGTCAATCTTCCCATAAAAGTTGAATGGAGCAAACTTTCGAAAAAGATTCCCCAGAAAAGCTATGCAAAACATTGTGAGAAGGCATCGACCTCGGGGCAGACCTAGGACAAGGTGGCTGAATCACATTCAGAATCTTGCCTTGGAACGCCTTGGGATAGAACCCGAACATATTCCTGAAGTGGCGGACGATCGACAAGCGTGGGCTACTAATTTTGATGTCATGGGCCCGCGACCCCAATAGGGATAAGCGGTTGAAAATGAATGAATGGAATAAACTTTCTAAGTATTAGTACGTTAGATCCTTTATTTGGATTACTAAAGTGATTTTTGTAATGAAAGGTCCTTTTCATTCAAGTGCTTTCATTTTCATATTTCAATATGGCTTTTAGCGCACCTAGCGGCAATCACATCAACTTTCAATGTCCTTAGAACTTCAATAGCAATTATTTTCTCTTCCAATACGACCAAAATAAACCAAATGCAAAGATAAACATTACCGCTATCAGTCGTTATTGAATTGTTCAAAAAATGACTCACTCACAATGATCTTGAAGAGGCTTAAATTAAATCAATAGTGCGGAATATTGCTAACATCGTAATAATAGATACATGTTATATTTCTATTTCAATCAGTCCAAAATAGAACGAAAATAGCCACAAAATTTCCTTATCTCAACCATTTCATTGATAAGATCTCTTTTTTTCTGCCTCTCCATCAATGGATTGTCATTTGAGATGGTTTTTCGAAACCAAAAAAAAATCAGATTACGACTTGTGATATCTCATCCGGCAAATCCTTAATCACCCGCAAATCAGATTACCACAAAAGGTATTGATAGATAATGTGTGTCAAGAAAAAGAGAGGAAGCATCAAAATAAACTCACCTTCTGGAGCAAAAATTGAAGAGATCCTCGAGCGATGGTCCCAGAAGTTCCATCACCATCACGTTGTAATCACCCTCGGAGCCACACCATTTAATTCGTGGTATGCCAACTGCAACAACAACAAAAAAAAACAGAAAAACGAGAGTGAGACGCAACATTGAAATGCATAAATTTTCATTGGATTATGCAACATTCTCTCTTGCAGATTAACAATGTTATTAAACGTTGAGGTTTTGTGTATCGTTTTATTTTATTTTAATTTCTTTTTTATCGTCGTTGTTGATTTTTTTTGTCTTCTCTCTCTCTCTTTCTCTCTCTCTCTCTCTCTCTGTCTTTCTCAAGCATTATAAAGAGAAATATCTCCGTGTATCATAAAGTTTTTAACCAAGATTTTTTTCGTATTATTAGACAAAGTTTAGCCAACAAGAAGAAGCTAAACAAAGCCTTTCATGTAGTTACATTATTTGTAAAATAAAAAGACAGAAAATAATGAGTATATTTTCCTCTTTACATTGAAACAGTAAAGAAGACAGAAAAAAAGTTGATAAGATTATTGCATCAATGACGCAGTGAATTAAAGCTCATATTGCGAGATTGAGAAAAGCAACTGCAGAATTCATATTATCCAGATATTTAGCTGTATATACGATTATTTTCTTTCGTAAAATAACAAAAAAAAAAACACGGATCTTTACTCTTCTACCTCTCCCCAATTGATTTATAATTCAATAGTGAAAGATACAGAAAATAAAGGAATCAAAGGCCAATTGCAAACCAAGTAATATTCTCCTCTTTCTATCTATCAAGACATACTCAAAACCCAATAAATATCGACTTAATAATTCAAATATCTACAAGTATAATCATTTCCATCATTTCTGATTTACATGAATGAACAGACAACAGAACACAAGAAAAAAAATGCCGTCACAATACAACATATTTTTCTCGAACGTAATTGGTGTAGCAAATATACGGAAGGCAATTTTTTTTTATTCGTTGTTGTATCTTCTTTTTATATCCAACAAAAAAATTGTGTCAGTTTCTGAGAAAACTCCAAAATGTACATCCAATTTTATTTCACTCACTAAATTTAGCAAAAATTCCATGAAACAAAAATATAAACCTTTCTTCACAGTGACACAAAAACATACAATAACAGAAGTTTTATTCTTTGACTTCAATTAAGGCACACCGAAAAAAAACTTAATGTTTACATTTGTCGACGAGACAGAAAGAGATTTATAAAACTAACACGACGATAATATTTGCAGAATAATTGTCGAGGAAATAATTAAGACATCAGACAAATTTAGCAACTTTTATTGTCAGCAAAAGCTGCAGCAAATTTCAAATCAACTCTTAAGCCTTTCTTGAAAATAACTACTTTAATCACCAATTCTAATGAAGGATATTTTTTTAGAAAATATATGAGAAGATTTTTAACTAAATATTGAGAATTAAGAATTGAGAACAGTTGGCAGTGCCACTTGCGGGAGAAAACAGCGCTACCACGCGGAGGAAAGAATTGTCAATGTCAGAAAACTTTCGACAATTTGTTCTTGTTTCACAACAAAAATACTTTTCCATTGAAAAAAAAACAAGTAGAAAACAATGAAAATATTACAAGAACATTAGTAGAATCAGCTAGAAAACTGTTCTAATTTGCCTTATACGGGTTTCTGACTTAAAAACCCCAGACTCAGGCTCGTCCATGAGCGTATGTTAGCCTGTAAATTTTGGCAATAAAGATTTATCCCACTTATGCCCTAGACACACTTACGACTTAAGCCGAGAGACGACTTTTAGTGGAAAATGATGAAAATGCACTTTAACCATTATTTCTAATATAATTACGCTAAGCCGTCTCTCGGCTAATCCTCAGGTCTGCCAAAGCCCTTATGTGGTGGATACACCTACGGCTTAAGCCGAGAGACAGCTTAACGTAATTATAATCAAAATAATTATTACGCTTCATTTCCATCAGTTTTCCACTAGACCGTCTCTCGGTTTAAGCATTAAGTCTGTCTAGGGCATTAAACATTAGAATCATTAATTTGACAACCTGTGCATAAACTTCCTCTACCTAATCCCTTACTACCAAATTTTATAGACTCTATACAAGTTTCCAAAAGATCAGCTTGAATCTATTTGGACGCTAGGCTTTTGCCGAAAATAGACACAGACTGATCCTCGAGAATAGGAGAGACTGGGGCAAAAAGTCACAAATCGAAAATTTCAAAATTCAATATCTTCCAAGATAAAAAAGATAGCAGCTCAAATTTTTTCTATAGATAGCCTTCATAGACCTTCTTCAATGTCGTAAGTTTCTTAGAATTCGAACAAGGAATTTAGAAAATAAAAAATATCGAAATTTTTAGCCCTATTTTTGAAATATTTTCCTCGCAGAAGATAACAATTATTACCTACTTATTTTCCAAAATTGATGCACTGGTGAATATTTTCTAAATAATTTGAATTTTTTGAATACGAATCCGTTATCTATTTTAGAATTTCGCAAAAGTTCTTTTCTCCAGAAATCGTTTTATTAAAAATGGACACTTGGGGTAAAAAGTAACAAAAGGTATAGAGCAAAAAGTAACAAAAAGCGAAACAATTTCTGATGTCTCACAGCGAAAAGAAACGTCATCAGGATGAGGATTGGATTACTGAATCCGCTGACAAAGCCATTGTAGAAGAGCAGGCAGGCTTCCAGAATAAAAGATCCACGATTGACCACCTCTTCAGTACTCGCCAAGTACTGGAAAAAATGCTGGAAACACAATATCGCAGTACAACCACTTTTCGTGGACTTCTGACAGGCCTATGATACAATCAACAGATGAGATCTGTGGAATGCCGCACGGAAGCTAGCCTACACCCAAAGTTGATAAGTTTAGTGGGGATGACCATCCCTAACTCAGTGTGCCAAGTAAAGGCGATAAGAGAGAAGTCAGGTCAGGAGCCTTCAATGTGTACTCGGGCCTAAGACATGGGGATGATCCTTTCCGACCCTCTAGAACCTTGCCTTGGTGTATGCGGTGCGCAGATCCGGGTATAATAAGAAGTCATGATAAAGAAGACTCGCGATAAAGGAGACATTCTTCGAGTTAGCCATCATGGTCAACAAAGAGAACAAAGATCAAGATCTACATATCCATACTACTACCAATGATCACGGATGGTCTGGAAACAACACTCTTGGCCCGCTCAAATGAAAGAAACATGTTGATTTCTGAAAGACCGGTCTTACGACGAATCTTTGAACCCCATTGACGAGAAGACTAAGCTGGGTCGGTCACATCTACCGAATTCCAGGGAAAAGGATGCCTAGGAAACTACATAAGCAGAACCCGGAAGAGACGAGAAGGAGAGGGCATCCCAGACGAGATGGAAAAATATAGTGGACGATGTCTTCAAAACCCTGGGAGTGTTGCGGCGCTGGCATACGGAAAGACGAAGTATTGTACAGGAGACCTTGTCACCTTGTTTATCAAGTACCCGTAAATGACCTATCTTTCTTAAATAGACTCTCGCTAATTCGGCTCTTTTAAGATAGGGCTACTTTTTAATTCGGGCAGCAGTTAAATTTGAAAAAAGTTTGTTGACATTTTTCACATTTGCTTATTCTTGTTAAATGAAGAAAATATGCTCAAAGTTTCCATGGGTTTTCTTAGTTACGATGTTATTTTGCATTATTAAGGAGTTTTCATGAAATTTACTATAAATATGAGTATGTAAACTTAATATGAGTATGCAGATGAACAAAAAGTCGTTGCATTTCAAACAGTTTGATGCACAAATTTCTCTCTAAATCGGGCGACATTTCGGTCCCAAATGCCCGAATTTGAGAGAGTCTACTTTATGCTTTTTTTCTGTCTGTAAACTTTCAACCCAACTAGAGGCCAAACGGTAAGAGATACGAATTTTCGGTCTTCAGGATCCCCATAAGTTGACCCAAGGATCATTACTATGATTTTTATTTTTCCCCCACCCCCCTACAACAGTCTTGAAATCAGTAATGATCCAGTCTTTTCTTTTGTATTTAAATAATACATTTAACATCAGTAAACTTCTGTGTATCAAGTAAAGATCAATATTGATATGTTCGGTACGAAATTTCGGTTGAAAACCGGTGGTTAAATGTGTCCCAAAATTGAGTATATTTACCCAATTTTGGGATATTTATTTTTATTTTAAGCTCATAAAAAGAAGCCTTGAAGTTACAGTCTTGATTTTCCTAATTTTAGCATAATATTTTTAAACTTATACGGGCTTCAGACCTAACGCTTAGCCATATGGCTTAACTCCTCTAATTTTTGATCAATCACAATTTTTTGGAAAAATTTAACTTTGGATTAGATTATTAAAGAAAAATAACATATTAGGCTCTCAAAAAGTAATGAAATTGCTCGCTATTTAGGATTTTGAAACCTTCGGGAACTGGGATAAACCTTTAGTCTGAAGACCGTTTTAGGGATATTTTCTTGACATAAAGAAATAAATTTAAATTCTGTAATATCAGCAAAAATTTATATAATTCCATGGTTCAAAACAAACAAGTTGTAAGTTGTAAACTTTCACACAATCGTCAAGAATTCCCATTTATCCAAACTAAACTCCAAGAAAAGTACATCAAACTTATAAGAAAGGTAGAGACACTTTATTGGATTCCATAACAACAACTACCTGGACGTCCACAAAACCAGCCCTATCGTTAAAATCAATCATCACAAACTTGCAGCACATTGCAATGGAATGTGCTTAGTAAAGTGTTTACTTTATATCTCTGCGTATATTCTGACAATGATTCCATTTGACAAAAACCTAGGAAACACGCATTGTTTACATTTTGCCAATAAATTGGATAAGAAAGAGGACATTTCGTTGATACTTTTCTCAGACAAAAAAAAAGAAAGGTGTAAGAAGGGATTCATTTTCTTTCATTGACTTGTTCTTCCGCCAAGTGACACGCAATCAAAATGCCCCGAAAGAGGTAACAAGTAAGAAAAATTCAAAAAAAAAAAAGAAAACAAGCAGAGATACACCTAAAAGACAAAAAAAATAAAAGAATCAGAATGAAGAAGTTGGGAAGGAAGAAGACACGGCGCCACAGCAACAATTTTCATTGCTCAAGACACAAATACAAAGTTAAAACTTGGAATAAAGTCAGCATTCAAATGAGACACATTTCTATGCAAATTTTTTTACTTTTCTGCCAATCAACCATTGGCAATACCAATTCATTCATGGATGATCGGGTATCTTTATCTCTATTTGTCCCCTTCTACTCGAAAAATCACTTCAGTAGGGGTGAATGGTAAAGAAATCCATTCATGAAAAATATGATAAAAATTTAGCATATTTCTGACAATTTGCGTATAAAGGTGTTAACACATTAATCGCCAAAATATCTCAGTTGAAAATTATGTTATCAAAATGGGCTTTTTAGACCTAAATGTTCTTGTAAGAAAAAAACAAATAACATTTGTTTAGAAAGTTTAAGTTCATGTTCTAATGACGCTTTAATTTTAGTACACGAAATATTGTCAGCATTTTAGTTTTCTTTTCCTTAGAGAAAAAGCTCAAAATCTATCAAGAAATAAGCCTACATTCCTTAAAATCTGGAAAATATTTCAGGAAAAAAACATTCAAGTATTAATTAAATTTAGTACAGACATGTACTAAATACGTAACTTCACTACGCAAATAGTAGTTATTTTTCTGTCATCATATAGAATCATGCAATTGCTTGATTCACTGCATTTCACACACAAATAGATTATTTCAGCCATGAATTTTTGCTTTAGTACAGAACTAAATGATACACTAGGGGAAAGTGCCCATGCTTTGAACGGTCCCAAGCTTTATAATGACTAAATTTTTCCTATGTTTCTGAATAAATGCGACTCCGCAATATATTTTAAAGACAAGACACTTTCCCCTAGTTTTTAAAATATGGATAAGATGAGTCACATTTATTGAAAAACATTGGCAAAATTTAGTTATTATTAAGCTTGGGACCATGTAAAGCATGGGCACTTTCCCCTACACTAAAAATTTTACTATTTTCTAATCTTCAAAAAACAAAAATATATTATGATATAAACAAATATGCAACATAATTAATTCAACACATTTTATTTAAAAAAATAAAAATAAAATAACAATTTGTAACTTTAGACGAGGGTTTCGTTTAGTACACGAATGCGCCTAATTCCCTTTATTATATTCTAGAAACATTCCGTCTCTTAAGAAACTATTAAATGTTCTACGAAAATAGTCCTTTTTAATCCTCAAGTTATTTCTTAAAATCAAATTTGAAAGATAACTGACAGAATTATTTTAGTACAGACATGTGCTAAATGCGTAGACTTGAACTTCATTGTAATATTCAGATCCTTAAAACTAGGATCTTAAAAGAAAAAAATCATGTATATCTACTTTTATTTAAAAAAAAAATAGATTTAGTACACATGTAGGCTCCCGTTTATGAGTAATTCATTGGAAATTTCATTTTTTCTTCTTATTTTTCAAGCTATATCAATAATTTTTTTTACAAATGATTAAAGCAAGTAGATGAAAATACCATCTAAACAGCGATGTGGAATTTATTGGTTCCAGTATAATGTCTACGGTGAAAATAAAGCGTACATAGGTGAGAAAATTTTATACGAAGCTGAGCAAACTTTAATTTTCCTCTAAAGGAAAATCTGAGGATTTCTAGGAATTTTGTGAGGTGGGATTACGAATCTAATAAGAGACTTTTTTTGACATAGTAATATAATTAATACGGCTTGTGTGGCATTCGGTAAAAAATCATGAAACTTGGACATGGAACTAGACCTTATTATGATATAAGCAATATTATATCATGATAAGGTCTAGTTCCATTTAAAAATAGTAGAAGAAAGCCCAATTTCAAAGGTTCACCAATCTAAAGCAGTCCCACTTCCTCCTACTCAAATAAAATATCAAATAATTTTATTTTTCAATTTTTAGCCTTTAAAGATCTCTAAGTTTTTCCCTAAACGCAAAAATAAAAATAAGGATGAAAAATTGTTTTAGTACATTCATGTACTAAATGTTGAGAACATTGCCTATTTTGAGCATAATAACCCCACTGGGCATATCAAGCAGTTTTTAGTTTGAAAATAAACTTTGGTTGCAAATTATTATAACTTCAAAATATCTAAAATTCGTTTATAAAAAATATCGTTCATCAGAAGTTACAAGGACGTAATTCAAGCTAAAAAATTTCTTTTTTTTAAGCTAAAAATTCAGCTGTTCCACTCAAATTAAAAATGTGAACGATAAACTCGTTAAATTTTAATATCTCTATTGTCCAAAAAACCATTAGAAATTATGATTAATCGAGGCTAAAAATTAAGCCAAAAATCTGCAAATAATTAAATAAGTCCGTGAAAATTTTGACGGTCAATATGCTTGTCACCTAATTTTTTTCGTCCTCTCTTTCTCATTCACAGAAGTCTTTTACATCATTCCATCAATGACACCTCTTTTGGCCACCAATCAACAATCTTTCCGGATTGAGACAATTCTCTTGCAAGAGGTCGCAGTAAATTAACCTTCAACCACCCTCAGAAATTTTTCTTTTTCTCTTTTTTTTTTAATATTATTGTCAAAAGTTGCTGAAACACCTCAAGATACTTTAGCACAAAAACATCCATCTGCAGTCTTTTAGGAACAATGGAAAAATGGTATGGAAAATGAGAGGCAAAATACTTTATGACGACTATACAGCATTGGACGCCCACACCCTTTCCCAAGCCAACTTTTGCATCACAAGACACACACAAATGGCCTCACAATGGCTCAACAAACTTCAGGTGGAGTCTCTCCCCAGGTGCATTCACGTAATAATCGGCACACAAGCATTTTCTGTCACAAAACACCCATATCAACATTATAGAGAGATAGAGAAGCTGTTCTAAAAGGGAAAATCGCCGGAAAAGCATTATACAAAAGAACATCAAGCGATTTAGTCTTCGTTCCAGAACACCAGAAAAAAAAATCCCCATGTAAGAGCACTCAATAACAACAACAACAAAATATTCATCAATAAATTGGGTCACTTCTTGATTAATGATTTAGATAAGACTGGAAAATAGCAAAAATTTTCACACGATAATCCACCAAAGTGTTTATCAATAGCAAAGAGAAAAAAAGAGAGAAAGAGACAAAGGCTCAAGATGACCTCCCAAAATAATAGCTTCAATTGTGCAGAAAATTAAAAGAAAAATTATTTTGAAAGATTGAAAATTATTCCTAATTGAGAGAAAATCTTCAGAACTTTTATCAAACTTTTACTCACAAAATTGAGAAAACTTTCTGGTGCTTCAAAAGACTTTTCAAGGACGGAAAACAAAATTTTTGGAAAGTCAACTCGAAGTGGCTTATATCCAAGAATATAACATTAAATCACAATAATAGGATTAATCGAAGAAATTAGAAAACATTTGAGAATATTGCCAAGAAATCGTTATTATGGCTTTAAAATTCTTAGAATTAGAATAATGATCTATTAACAATTCTTCATTGAAGACATGAAAAAGCATTGGCAAAAATGCTCGTTATGCGACTAATTAGGAATTAAGAAGGAAGAATAAAGCAAGCAATATCGTATTGCAAGTAAAACTATAAAACCAAAGTAATGGTATTATAATGGAATATAGAGGAAACGAGGGCAAAATTTACCACCCATTTAATTTATTCTGCGTAAAAATGCGTGAAAAAATTAAAAATATTAAAAAAAAATAGTAAACAAGAGAGATAAATTCGATTAAGCAGAGCTCAGTATTTCTTCTAAAATAAATTAAAATATCCCACTGAACAAATTGCCCCAGCTTCCCCAATGATTAATACTAGACTAGGCCAGAAGCTTATCTAAATTATCAACTAAATCATAAATATCTGTACTTTTCATAGACTTATAAATCCTTATGACCTTAATTTCCCTTTGTGCTTTTCGATCTCTTTAAGATATTTTAATAAAAGACCTTTTAATAAAACAATAAAACCCTTAAAAATAGAACGGTTTTATCACTGGTATCAAGTTCTTAAACTGAAATAAGGCCATATTCGTCCCAAATAATTCATCTAAGAAACTCGAATTTTTTGAATTTTAAAATTTAAAATTTTAGAATTTTAGATTTGATTTTTAAAAATGGAATTTTTATTTTTCAATGAATGGCGTACCGTCGTTGCGGGTGACTTTGCACGTTTTTTCGCTGTTTTTCAACTTTGCCCTCTACAAGTGGATAGTTAAAGTGAAGGAAGGGGGGTTTTTGAATAAAATTATTTGTATTCAGTTGTTAATGAATGGATTTTGTGCCACTAGCATTAATTTTATAAAATTTTACTATGTTTAAAAAAATCAAGAAAAAAGGCTTGCACTGGGGATAAGGTGCGGGTGACTTTGCACTTTTTAATAAATACTAAAAAATCAACAATTTCTGATAATAAACAACAATGGAGATCTTCACATCTAAAGGTAAGATGCACGAGATCTACAAGATGACATGATCGCCATCTTGATTTGACGTTTCTGTCCGCCATTTTGAATAACTGTCAAAATCTAAAACAGGTTCGATTGGGTTGAAATTTTAGTATGTTGTAGCTGATATCAAGACCTTTTCAAAACGTATCTATGTTCCGGTCTACGTCAAGTATTTACTCTGATACAGAGGCTCAAAGTTTAAAAATTTGAAATATTCATATTTTGGCGATCTTTATTTTCTAATCCTGAATTTTAAAACCTAAACGAAATGCCTCAGAAACCATTAGAAATGGTTGAGGCTTTTATTTTATATATTTTCATACTCTTACTTAATTAAAAAAAAATGAAAAGTGCATTTATTTTTTTTTTTATTTTTTCATCTTTGCAAAAGTTTTTCAGATCTTCAAATAATATGCTGTTATAAAGAAAAACATTACTTTTCTTTTTGTTTGTTATTTAGATCTCATCGCCTAACGATAATACTGCCTTTTTGTGATGGTTTCGATAAAAGAAGCTCTCCGTAGTTCTGTATTAATGAAAATGTCAAAATTTTGAACTTAGAGCTCCAGTATCCAGACAATCGCTTGACCTAGGTCGGATTTTATATATGTTTTGAAAAGGTCTTGACATCAGCCAGAACATACTAAAATTTCAGCTCAATCGGATAAGTTTTTTGTTTGACAGTTATTCAAAATGGCGGACAGAATCGTCAAATCAAGATGGCGACCACACCATCTTGTAGATCTCGGTCATTTTATCTTAAGTTATAAAAAAAATTGGATAATTTTTGGCCAAATACTTCTATAACACTGTGCAACGATGATTTTGTCGCCGGGTTCTCATGCTACTTTTTCTATTGCTAGGGTCAAATGATTTACGAAAATACTTATCATTTTGATTTCATTTGGATTTTGCGACTGGTATTTACGAAAAACGGTTTTTTCCGTTTTTTGATACTTGGGTGCCTATATCACCGAATCTACTGAACCGATTTATTTCTCACTAAGGAATAATTTGTTCTCCTTTAGATGCCCGATAAATCCTCTGAACAGATGAAGTTCGTACAACCGACACCAGGGGCGCTGTAGTCCCATAAATGTCAGAAAACATGTAAAAATCGAAATTTGTAGCAACTTTGATCAAGAATATCTCGAAAACTAAAACTGTTCTTAACAATCTTATTTATGGGTTTGATAGAGAATTTTATTAGCTACATTTTTGTTCATATACAAGTTTTTGCTCAGATTATTTTTTAGCCTCGAAATAGAGGTTCAAACGAAAAATGAGCACCCAGCCAACTAGAGAAAACCCTCATTATTTCACACATTTTGACTTTTTCTTTTCAAGTTGAGGTAAATCCAGGATATTTTCATACTTTTTCTAAATTGCATAAGTTTAATAAATATATACATATTTTTTCTTTTACATCGGAAAATTTCTTAGCCCAAGATACACAGTCTCAAAGATGGCGTGACGCGCTTCATATTTCACTTGTGATTTTTGACAAAAATTTTAAAGTGCTCTATTTCGGGAAGAGGCCAAGATATTTTTTGCTATTTTTTTTTTAAATCTGACATGTAATTTTATTCTCTTTAAAGGCGTCTCCAAACTTTCCCCTACCATTGTAGGAAGCAACGTCAAAATAAAAAAAAGGCAATTTGTTTATGAAAATTGATTCTAGTGTATAGACACCATAAATCGACATACTTTTGATTTTTTTTAAATTAAAAAGTATATTATTAACATAAAAAACTACATTCCCTCAAAGAAAGAGGGTCCACTTTTTTGTTGAACTACTTAATTTTTTTTTTTGGAAATTCCCCAAAACAATTGAGTAGTTAAACTCAAAAATGGATAGACTTCTTTTCAGGGAGTATAGCACCACAATAGTATTTACCAAAAGGAAAAATATTGAAACTTTTGGATTTGGTATTTAAAAGAAAAAAAAGTTCAAATTTTTTTTTTGGTAAAAACAAAAGTTTTTCACATTTTTAGTACATATACGCTATTTTTTTTAAAAATGTTTTAGACTTTGATCACTTTACTTTTCGAAAAAAATACAGTACGACTCCAATAGAGTCAACACATGTCATGTCTGCAATATTCTAAGTTATTTTTCTTGTTGAAGTTACTATTTCACTCATTCAAAATTGACTCAGATTGTTACTCGACAAAAGTAGTTTAAAAGTTTGACATTAAATTTGAAATTTTACATATTTTTACATATTTTTCACTGTGTTTGAAATTTTTAGGAATTAATACTATCAGAGTCGTACTGGACTTTTTATTTATATATTTCGCAATAAAAGTCTAAAACATTTTCAAAATAGAGTATATGTGCCAAATATACGTTAAAGTTTTGTTTTTGACAAAAAAAAATTTTTTGGACTCTTTTTTTTAAATACCAAATCCAAAATTTTTATTATTTTGGCTGTGTATCTCGAGTTAGGATTTTTTTTTAGCCAAGAAAAAAAAATATGTGTACATTTTTTTCATGTATTTTCACAAATATTTAAGACTATGAATTTTCCATCTGCTTGTCTCTCTCTCTGTGGATTGCCCCAGTTATATGTATATTCCTTTTTTCCAACTTATTATCACTCTGTAGTTTAAATAGTAAGAGATATCAACTTTCGATCTTCGATGATCCCCAAAAATAAACATTATCTAAAAATGTTTTTTCCCCTTTTCCCCTCCATCCTCTCTAAAATTATATTTTTTCGGTTTTTCTCAAAATTTATCTAAGCTTTTTCAATGGTTTTCACATATGTTTTAGAGGTAGTTCAGGTGAACATTTTGTCTAAACTTACCTATGAGCAGAAAATTCGTCATTTTGAAGTTCAAGGTCAATCAATAGCAAAAAAATAGCAAAAAATATCTTGGCCTCTTCCCGAAATAGAGCACTTTAAAATTTTTGTCAAAAATCACAAGTGAAATATGAAGCGCGTCACGCCATCTTTGAGACTGTGTATCTTGGGCTAAGAAATTTTCCGATGTAAAAGAAAAAATATGTATATATTTATTAAACTTATGCAATTTAGAAAAAGTATGAAAATATCCTGGATTTACCTCAACTTGAAAAGAAAAAGTCAAAATGTGTGAAATAATGAGGGTTTTCTCTAGTTGGCTGGGTGCTCATTTTTCGTTTGAACCTCTATTTCGAGGCTAAAAAATAATCTGAGCAAAAAGTTGTATATGAACAAAAATGTAGCTAATAAAATTCTCTATCAAACCCATAAATAAGATTGTTAAGAACAGTTTTAGTTTTCGAGATATTCTTGATAAAAGTTGCTACAAATTTCGATTTTTACATGTTTTCTGACATTTATGGGACTACAGCGCCCCTGGTGTCGGTTGTACGAACTTCATCTGTTCAGAGGATTTATCGGGCATCTAAAGGAGAACAAATTATTCCTTAGTGAGAAATAAATCGGTTCAGTAGATTCGGAGATATAGGCACCCAAGTATCAAAAAACGGAAAAAACCGTTTTTCGTAAATACCAGTCGCAAAATCCAAATGAAATCAAAATGATAAGTATTTTCGTAAATCATTTGACCCTAGCAATAGAAAAAGTAGCATGAGAACCCGGCGACAAAAAAAAAGTTTGAAATTGTTGCACAGTGTAATAAAGCTTAAGAAAGTCCATTATATGCAATTTTATAAATATAAATCATGCGTTCTTAGGAAGACTATAGTGAAAAAAAGGAATTTACTAAAAATAATGAACAAAATCGAAGTGGATTATTCTAGCCAGATAAATTTAGAATAGAATTAGGCAATTTACTACTCTGAAATCGATTTTGGAATTGCATCTTCAGATAACTTTTTCGCGGAGTCGTTTTTTGACAAAATACCTATACTAGAATTTCATTGACTATTACTGAAACTACAAGAATCCTTTTGAGGATCATTGTACCTTACTTGGTACTTAACATATCCCTATATACTTTGACATGGTAGACCGGATCGGCGAAGACTATCAATAAGTGCTAGAATTGTTCAAACTCTCACGAACAGCGGAGTGCAAAGTCACCCCCCAAGTGCAAAGTCACCCGCAACGACGGTAACATGAATAACAGTAATAAAACTTACAATTAAAAAATGTTTTTTTAACATCCAAAAACAGGCATAAAATAGCTGATGAATTTAGTTTTTTTTAATTTATTTATAATTTTTTTTTCTTTTTTTTTGTAACCCATAACTCATTTTCTATTATGTCCATTTCCGTCTTATCACTATTATCAGCCGATATCAGATGAGGTAATATATTAAACAAGAAATTGAAAAATGGGTGTAATATTTCAAAGATACTTTCGCATGATTTATTATTTACCGGTTCTCAACTGATTTAAACCGATTTGTAAATCACTCGAAATATCCCACAAAATAATTTTAAGAGCAAAAAAAAATGATATTTGGATAAAAATGACTTTCGATTTCTAAATCACTAAAAATATTTCCCAAAATACCTTAGGAGTAATATAATTGAACCGCTTCATTACCGGTTCAAAACCGAATTCTAATACCTTTTTAATGAGCCCAAACATGGTACTACTCGGATGAGAAATACGCACTCTAAGAGCATTTTTAATCTTTGACCTTGAAGACCCGTCAATAGGAATGACTTAAAGTATAAGGACGAAATATCCGCCTGGGTAAACTTATCCAAAATGAGAAAAATCACACAACGCGTTTTCGAACAATCCCAAAACAACTTGCCATACGATCTTAACCAATTGCATTACGCACTTCAAGCGATTAGATATATCAGCAGGATATTTAATCGAAGCTTAATTTCTTTTCCATGATATCATTACAAACAAATCGTTTATTCAGTATATCTTCTCAATATCTGGTTTTTTTTAAGGTGGGACATTTTCCCTCAGTGCCCTCCAAGCGCTACGGCCCTGCTCCAGAACAAAACAATAAAAGCTCTTTTTTTTTATTTTTGCTTCAACCTTGCAGAACATTTAACATAAGGAGTAACTTGATCTCTTATCGTTTCTAATATTTTAATTATTTTTTTATCAACAGGACGTCATTCAATGAATATTCTTCTACTTGTTCATAATTGAGGAGGGCCATTAATTGGCAAATCCTAATTTTGAGAGGGACTTTCCAGTGTTCGCCAGTGAAAACGGTCACCCTAAGATGAAAACACTTTGTTCGTCTTGCCCAGAGCTTTCGGTCCCGATGTAGACCTTCTTCAGTGGTCGACTGAACAATGTTCTCGTAATTACTCTTCGGGAACGTGAAGTTCAAGGGATACATATCACTCATCACTATCAGGATGTCAATGTGGGGTTTGGTCTTTTTACTCTAAGGAGAACTTTTTCTCAAATTTTTTCAACTAATTTTCACGAATTTTAGGAAGGAAAATTTGATGAAAAATCTCTCTCAACTCTAACTCTCTAACTCTCACTCTCAAAGTACATTGCGCCAGTCCATCATCATTGAATCCTAATTTTGTACATTTGATCTCCAGTAAATTGAAAAAACTCATCTGAGAAACATTATTTAGTTATTAAGTTGAGAAATTGATGTACCAGAATTGAGATTACATCGAATTAAACTTCGTGCCCCATTCTAAATAAATAAATTAATATAAGTGTGATTATGACAGAATCGCACCTAAAAAAACATGTCAATAAATTTTTAAAAAATATCAAACTGAAATTATCTTGAGGACAAGAGAACATTTTAATATGATCTCTTTTATGCGATCTATAAATATGATTTTTTTTATTTATTTATAAAAAATTAAAGATCTTAGTGACAGAATGCAAATTAGCATTCAAAAATGCAAATTTTGAAGCTTTCTAAGTTCGAAAATGTGTCTCGGAATTAAAGAGAATATTCTAAATGTATTTTATCATAAAAACACTAGAAAGAAACGATATAGCTCCCTTAAAAATTTTCGATTTTGCTAACTAAAACTAAAACCTTAAGAAAAGAAAGATAATTTTCACAGGATCACGTAGGATCTCTGTTATGGTGTCTACACACTAGAAGCAATTTTCGTCAAAAATTGCCTTCTTTAAAAAAATTCACGTTTCTGGCTACAAGGATAGGGGAAATTTTTTTTAAAAAGGCATTTTTTAAAGAAATTTCTCAAAGTGTGTAGAGGCCATTAGAGCCCAAATAGACCCAGGCTGATTCTCGAAGATATGTATTTACCCTTTAAAATTTAGTAGTAAAGATTTATCGCAAACTGTCATACACTGAGGGCTTAATATCATCGATTATAGGTCCTTTGCATAAATTTTCTATACCGTCTAATTTTGTAGGCTAAATATCCTCGACGATCAGCCTGAGTTTATTCAAGCGCTCAGTCTCTCAGTTTAAATAAAGATAGGGGGAACTGGGGCAGTAGTAATCTGGGGTAGTTGTAACCACTGTGATTTTTTTCATTAATTTTAAGACTCCAGAGGATAAAACCCATAAGCATTCATAGATACCATGGGGATGTATGTCCACAGATAAATTGGTCAATAAAATCCTAATATACTTTAAAAATAAAAATCATTTTCCTGAAAATGTTGATATTTCGATTATTTTGATCATTTGGATTTCCACCTGGAAATTAAAAATTGTGTAAAATAATCGATGTGTAGCAATACCAGTTCTTTCCTACATCTTTTAGGATTATATTTATGCATTTACTAGAGAAATTGAGATTCTCATTATTTCAAAAGAATTAATAATTGGTCAGAAAACAGCATTTGGGGTAGATGTAACCAGGCAATTTCAATTTCACAAAATGAGTAGGTAAAAGAGCGGGAAATTGACCTTCATGCGAAATATCTATAATTCATAGATTACGAAAAAAATGGTGGCACTGTGTTCAATAAAAAGTCACATGGTGTCAAAATATGGGGAAAATCCATTGAAAAATGTCTTTGATATGCATGCTTTTAGTTTTTTTGCTATTTTAATTATTCTTTGTAAAAAGTGTCGTGATTTTTTGAAAAATATACAGTCTTTATATATCTCTTAAGTAATTAAAATAATCGAAAGTGGTGCAAAGTTAATTTCAAGGGTGGGAAAAAAGGTGTTTACTTCCTCCCCAGAAAGTGGTTACTTCTACCCCAGGTATTTTGTGAAAAGAGAAAAATGCACAGGGACACAAATTTTATTTTTATGGAAAACTCAATTGTTTTCCAGCATCCGCATTACCCTCGACGAATTGCCTATACCCAAGGGTAAAACATGAGCTAAGAAATATTTTCCAAAAAATCACGGTGTCCTTGGAAAATCACCTCAAATTCGCATGTATCGAAAATGGTTACATGTGCCCCAGTCTCCCCTAAACTGCCTTTTTCTCATCAAATACAAAAAAAATCAAAACTATCTTTTAATCGTAACTATAAGATTATTTAATTTCAAAGACTTATTGGGAGCAAGGAAGGAACCTCCACGTGTATTTAAGGCTTTTGACGAAACTAAATCGGTGCTCCTGTACAGTCCCCGGATACTGACTGATCATTCCACTACGAGCCTAAAATTGAGTGTCGAAAAGACGTGTCCCTTTATTTGGAAAGTCATGTGTAAATTTTATGCCTCGACACGATTTAAAAAAAAAACACAGATTTTTTTTTAAATTTTTAAGATTAAACTTAAAGCAAAGTTTACTTTACAAAAACGAAACAGAAAAGGTGAAAATGAGAAGCATTTACAAAACCGCAAAAATACAAGGCTGATTTTATTCGCGTTTGCAGTTAAAGAAATCGAAAGTGAAAGACATTATGAAATATTAAAGGATAATTTTCTGCTTGAGGAAAAAACAGAATTAATAGGAAATTGAGTTCCTCGAAAACACAGAGGATTCCCTGAAAATTAATATTAAATGTTTACAATTTAAACAGAATCCCGAAAGATCTGATTAAATTGACTTTAGCATAAAAATTCCTGGTATGTAATATCGCAAAAGATTATGAATTCTTTGGAATTCAAAGCTTTAAAGACAAGTTCGAGTTATTAATAAATGCGTTCAAGATTGAGATAAAAAAGAAACATCTATAATTTTGAAGTATAAACCCTCTTGAGTCTGAGAAGAGTCCTCGAACATTGAAAATCGTAAAGGTTTTTATTTTTAAAGTGTCAAGATACTTTAATCTTTAACCCTTTTAGGACGATTGGAACACCGGTGTCCCATAAAGAAAATAATTTTTCCTGACTACCTGAAGTTACTTTTTTCTTATTTTTGTACATAATTACAAAGTAGAAGAAGGTTGGAGGAATCTAGGATATTTTTTGCAAGTCTCTAGCGATTTGCTATATAGCAAATTTTTAAGCTTAAAGATGACGAATTTTTAAATTGTCATATTGAAAAATGATTTTAATTATTTTTTATACTTTCAATTTTTTTAAGCAAAACCGTTTTGGAAGAAGAAACTACAATACTCATACATAATACTTTTCACTAGCCTGAAAATTATTATTCATTAGTATTGTTAGAAAAACTACTTAAATTTTTGGGCTATTTTTGTCCCTATCGCTCGTAGAGGTAAAAAAATGCATCGAATCAGAATCTGTTCGATTTTCTAAAATCAGATGTTAGACGTTTCATTGATTTTGTTTATCGGTTAAATTTTTATTGTTGATTTTCGGTCCGTGAAAAGTGTCTCGTCGTTAAAGGGTTAATGAGTTATGCCCAACACACAATAACTTTTGTTTTGTAAACATGTTTTTGCTATTTCAGTGAGAGTGAATGAGATCTAGATCTAGTCATCTTGCTCACACTCATAAGCAATTCCGAAAAAAATGTTTACACAGCAAAAGTTATTCTGCGATGAGCATTAAACGATTAAAATGAGTTCTAAAAAATAATGACCATAACAAGTTATCTGACTTGTTTATTTCGACTTAAATTTATAAGATAAAGCTTGAGAACTTTATAAACTTTTAAGTCATTATTATCTCTGCGGTCAGATTGTAAAAAAAAAAATAAGTATTATATTAATTTATTAGTACGAATCAAAAATCTTTGATCTAAATCATATTGCATAACAGATACCTTCTGCTACCTGGTCCATAAAAAAAGTAGTTTGTCAGCCAAATTCATTATTAAAATATTTAGGAAAAGTAACATAAGGATCATTGTATTTTTTTCTTCTAAAAAATTAGATAGATGATTTGCTCAATTCTCAGATGAAGAAAACATAAATTTAAGTTAGATATTTAATATTTTCTATTCAAAGATAAAGACTGACGATGCTTCATCTGATTCAATTACCTTAAAATTGTCTGTACTTAAAGGTTTTTTAGGAGCTCAATGCGATCAACTTTAAAATTAAAAAAGATTTCAAAGTTGTTTAACATTTCCATTCAAACTTCGTTATTGTGAAGCTTGTTATGTCCTGGACACTCTTACGACTTAAGCCGAGAGACGGCTTAATGTAATTATAATCAAAATAATAATTTGACTGAATTCTCATCAGTTTCACAGTAACTAAGCTGTTTCTCGGATTAAGCCAAGGCACGGATTAGTCAGAAACTGATGTAACTGTAATCTGATCATTATTTTGATAATAAGTACGTTAAACCGTCTCTTGGCTTAAGTCGTAAGTAGCGTAAGTAGATCAGCATTTAAGAACCGATTTAAAGTTTCTGTTTTTCTGTTTTTTTTGTCTGTCATGTTTCTCAATAATAAATTCGATTTATTTTTGTAAATTTTTATGTAATTAATTAGTTGACCATTAAAGAAATTCATGTCGAAATTTTCAGTAAATAATGGTTTTCAAAGATCAATCGTTCAGCTCAAAATAAGAGAGAACTTAAAACAGGTTAGCTTTTATGTAATTTTGAGCATTTTATTTTGCATGATTAAAGAAGTTTCACATCTAAAAATCAAAAATTTCTTTAAAAGAATACGAATCAGCCTTAAAAAGACGATTTGTAAACTTAAAGCTTCGAAATTTATTTCAAAATTGAGAAATCAAAAAAACAAATCCACTTCTTAAATTAAAAGGTCTTGCAACTATCTTTAAAATGTGCCATAAAGCAATCCAGATTAATCTTTGTAAAGTTTGTTGTGTTCCTAAGCTTGAAGGCCAAATAAGGATTTAATGAATAATCTTTAAATTAAAATCTTAGATAACATCAAAGAAAAAAATCAGAAGGAACAAAAATTTTAGGAAAATGTGATTTTACTTTAGAGAACTTTGTAATTTTGGACACTTTTATTTTATCAAAATATTTATACTTTTTAGAAGTTTTTACCACTAAATTCGTTTAATTCATTTAATATTGAATACGATTTGAATTAAAATTAGTTTTCCGGCGAGTACAGTTAGTTGAAAGATGCAGCGTTTTTAGCTTATTTTTGCTGAATCGATCAGGAAAAATATGCTGACTGGTCAGCAATTCTCGAACAAAGTGCTAAGTTTTCAGGCGTATTGAAATCGGTTAGCATATCGTAGGCGCTGAGTTGTTGGAGCTTCAGTGTAAACAGTTGCTTGCAAGAGGCTAACCACTGAAGATTGTGTTTTTTTATATTTTGAACAGTTTTTTTTATTAAGTTAAGTTAAATTAAGATTAATTTGTATAATACTCAATGAAAGAAACATAATTTCTACAAACCAGATGCACCACAAAAAAAACCTTAAAAAGAGTCCCGGAAGGCAAAGGATTACCTGAAATCTACCCGTACTTTAAGTGTCAAAGTCAACACTCTTTAATGAATTTTCAGGAAAGTTTCTAGGCCCCTTGGGACGTCCTAAGATTCCTTCTCTCAAACAAGAGTAGGACTAGGTAATGTGTGTTCTTGAAATGGACGACAATGGAACTCTTTTTACGAAATATCAGCTGTCCAAAATTACAAGCAAGGTGTCCAAAATTGAAAACAAATTCATGTCTAAATCTTTATTAATTTTATTAACGTATAAGGATTAATTTCAGAAGAATAAAAGACGATAAAATACTGAAAAAGTAACGAAATAAACTTCAATTTGTATTAAAAATATTGCACTTCTAACTTAGGACATTACTGCTTATATGTGCCCTGTCCGAAATTACAAGCAGTTGCCCTAAATATTTCTACTCTTTTAATTTGTCTTAGGGTAAGTGTGCCAAATTTCGACATAGTTGCATACAAGCGCTAAATTCTCAAGTTTGAAATTTAATATTTTTAATACAAATTAATTGTTTTCTTGCTTCTTCTTAAGGAGTGTTGCTTGGAACCTTGTAGACGGTTTATCGTCTTTATTTACTCTAAATCATTCTTAATACATTTTAAAATGAATAAAATTGTAGACAAAGCTTTGGTGCCCTATTTCGGCCACCTTCATTCTCATAGTTCCTTGCTCTTCGGGAATTCTTCCAATATCTTTTTCACGTCATCTCGTTTGTCGAAGCTACATTTTTTGTTATTCTTTTGCATTGTATAACCTCTAGAGTATGTAAAAACTAAAAGTTCATGAAAATTAAAGGACCAAAAAATATGGCCGGAATTGCAAGCTGGCCGGAATTTGCCACACTTGCCCTACACGTTTCTTGTTTTCGTTTTTAATGATCTTTTTAGAGTTAATTTGCTTCTAAAATGGATAAAGTCGTCTAAATAATTCTTTGTATTCGTGAAATTTTCGAATTTTAATATTTTTTTTTTTCAAAGTTATGTTAAACCTAACCTCACATTCAAAGCAAACTTCTCAGGTAAACAAGAGAATGAAGCCAATATTTGAACAAAATTCAATTACATTTCTCCGAGTGTGTAGAGCGCAATTTGAAGATCTTCAATGCCTTTCCTGGAATCGTCTTTATCAAAAAAGATTAAAATTGAAATTGGATTTATAACCTAAATACGCAACGTTGATGAGCATTAGAACCAGTTCTATCCAAAACGGAGACCACGGAGGCACAGTACCACTACAAATTCGGCAGAAATCAAGTTACCAATGAGAAAACATCAGGAAATTTCGTTATCAAGGGCTCCTGAGATAATTTTCTCCGAGAAAAATAGTTAAGGAGCCATTCAGAGCAATTTAAGAAAATTTATAAAGGAAAATTCTCCTTTTGATGTCACATCGCTCTAAAGGTCACTGTCAGAAAACGAGGTGTTTCCTCGTGTCTAAGCACGAAACACGTGCCAAAATCCCCCCATCCTACCACCTTCCCAGAATCCTCCACGATCCCTCCCCAAATCGTCTCCCTGGCGACTGCATAAGGAGTTCCAACGGAAGATTATGCGTGAATTGCAAATTCCAGGCGAGGGAACAAAGGATTTCACTATTGAACTACGCACTAAACCTGATTTTTTTTTTAAATCTTGAGAGAAAATTTGAGAGATTTCTGGGGAAAGGGCAGAAGTACCTTTCCCCTGCAAAAGTCAAACTGAAAAGGAAGATTGGAAGATATTTTGTGGTTATATTTACCTCCGCCCTGCATAATTCTGTAGAATTTGCTCTCTATGTGCAACTGTGGATGTTTCGTCCGGATACATTCTAATTTGATGGCAACTTCTTCGCCTGTTGAGATCGTTGTGCCTGGAAAAGGACCAATTTGGGGACTTTTTCAGTAAGATTTCCGGAAAGAACTTCCAATGAGGAATTGTCATTTCCATTTTGTTTTTCTCAAATGGGAAAACAAAGAGAAAAACAGCCTACTGCATTTTGTGCAGAAGCTGCTGACTGGACAACTAAACTGAAAGAAAATAGCCCATATCTCACCTAAATAGATATCTCCAAACGATCCAGAACCAATTTTTCTGCCCAGCCTATACTTATTTCCCACTCTGAGCTCCATTTCCGCCCGAATCTGTGATGCTGGACAAATCCTTCTGTGGAGAAAACACCCAAAAGAAAACCTCGTCAATCACGGAATTCTGGGCAATTTCAGCGTCAAATTGGCAGTTTTGACATGAAGCAGGACAACAGGATGGGACAGATGGGCCCAAAAAGTGCCCCCATGGAGCAGAAAAAGTTCTCACCTTTTTTTGTTGTGTGCTTTTCCAAGATGTCAGGTTGGTTTTTTGGTTTGGGATAGTGATGTTGAGGCGAACACAATGCTCAAACAATATGCTCAGCACACAGCCCCGAGAAAATCCACAATTTGCGGTCAAACATGGGCATATATCGCACAGGTCAATATCATAACGTTACTATCATACTCCAATTGATTGTTTTAGCCACTTTTCATCTATTTCAATTTGTTCCTACTCTGCAAAAATCCACCGAGAAATTCACTTGTCAATTTCACAATTGCTCCGTCCACCATTTGTTCACCATAACTTCACCAACCCATCAAAAATTTTGTGCTATAAACTTCACTACCCACCAACAGCGCGTCCGCGGATGTCAGTGCGAAGTCCGCGGACATGTCTGCCAACTCAATTTACAATAAATTCGTTTTTACACTACAGTGCCCGCTCTCTAATCCGGATCAGCGTAATCCGGACGAGTTATTGACGGTTACATTTAAAATAATTTTGAGGATATGTATGCATGTGTGTTCAACAATGAAAATTAATTATCCTGTGATGTTTTTGTTTAATAAATGAAGTATAATGGTATATAGAATTCTCTAATTATGTCTTTTTAAACTTCTTTAAAACTTTTATTCTAATTCTACAAAAAATCTTGTATTATATTTACAGACGTTGAACAAATTCAAAAAATCCATCCAGATTACGAAGCGGACATCTGTCATTTTGTCTCCCAATCATCCGGATTACAAAGCGGGCACTGTATTTGTGTCCAAAACATGCACAATTTTGTTATAAAAATATTACACTCAGCTCTTCGTTATCCGGCACTTCGTTATCCGGGTGACAGCTGCCACACACTGGCGGTTGATATATTCACAATTATTTTCACTAAACATGAATTTTGTGCAGAGTGAATTAAAGTATTATTAACATTGTATCGAAGTTTTTAATACATTGTGATAAAAAATGAAACATAAGCACACCATGAAGAAAATTCTCTTGTTCTTCGTCAGACAGAAAATAAATTCACACAGCACAAAATATAAAAACCGTTGATCATTCAAAAAACCTAAATGTAATTTTGTCCCCCAGTCAGCCGGATAACGAAGAGTCGAGTGTATTATTAAAGGAACTACACCACAAAATCCCTCTTAAAGTAAGATTTAAGTATTATATTATTTTTTTATATTATTACACTCAGTCCCGGTATTATGCACTTCGAGATTATGCACCTGACGAAATTATGCACATACAATTATGCAGTTTGCCTACCATTGGGAGTCAATTTATGAAATAATTTTTGAAATACGCCTGAATGTATACAGTAGAGTCTTCTAAATTCGAACGCTCGGGGGGTATTTTTGACATTTCTCACCTCCCAAATTCGAACGATTTTTTAAAAACTAACGAAATTTATGTGAGATTAAATTGTACTTTGAACAAAATTGCCTTACTTTCTCACAACTTTGGAATTAAAATCTGCAATTTTGGATGCCTGGAACAAGCCTGAAGATAAGTTCAACGAAAAGGACAATGGGCAAAAGTGGTCTATGGTGCGACCACCAATGAGACCTGTATCATTGAATAGGCCATGGAATAGATAACAACTTTTGTTCCGGGACCAAAGTTCTAAACTAAACCATGGGGGAAAAGTTCTAGAGCAAAAAAACTATTTTCTTAAGAGAAAAATAATCTTTTATACGAAATGTGCGCATTTATTCCATCTTTTTTTTAAGGGAAAGAATAAATTGTAACATAAAATATATTAAATGACTGCATATTCGCGAAATGGACATAAAAGCATATATGTCTTTACAATGCATAAGATGCGTAGGAGAACATTGAATCATGGTGGCTCACAGCCAAAATCTGAAACCTTTTATCTAAGAGATTTATCAAGCAAATTTATTCAATGAATACTCCATCGTAAGGTCTCGAAAAATCCTACAAAATGACGATATGGATAACTTCACAAGGCGACCGCAAGTGGCGCTCCAGGTTATCAAAGTTTTCAATTAACAAGAAATGGGTTAAGCTTCGAAATTATTCAACCGATTTTAATGATCTTATAATATGTATGTATGGTATTTTAAATGTGTTTTAGAGGGGTATGGCCTCATTGCATTCATCCATTTCAGTAGAATCATTACATATTTGGTTTTATTCTTCTAACTGTGATTTTTATTTATATTCTTTTGAAATCGTAAACAGACTTTATATGACTGAATAGCCTTTCATAAATCATGTTTCCATGCCGTGTTTCAGTTTTCTACCTTTTCTCAGAGAGGAGTTATAGTGTAAAAAGTCCTCATTTTGTATGGGGACTTCTGGAAGGAGTAGTGAGGGAAAACGCATATATAAACGGTTAAAAAGCCTTCCATTGCCCTTGATCCTGTGCCAAGTTTCAGATTTATACTTCTTTTCACAGAGGAGTTATAGTGGAAAAAGTCATTATTTTGTATGGGCGCTACAAGAAGGAGTAGAGGGGGGAGGGTCCTATATACATGGTTAAGGAACCTTTCATAAACCTTGATTCCATACCAAGTTTCAGCTTTCAACTTCTTCTCAGAGGGAAGTTAAAATGCAAAAAAGTCCACATTTTGTATTGGGGCTACTGGAAGGAGGAATGGCGGGAGGGGTTAGTATCCATGGATAAATAGCTTAAGTCATACATTGATTCCATACCGAATTTCATAAAGATCCCTTTAGCTAATATTGAGTAATTCGATGTCAAAATAGTATTTTTTCGAAAGAATAAAGGCGTTTTTACAAGGATTCCCGGCGAATATCGTCCTGGGTCTCAGTGGTTCTTCATCCTACACCATTACCTATAAACTGCGTCTAGTCCTATCTGCGGTCGCCACATAGACCAACTCCCATACATTTTTGCCCATTGTCCTTTAATCGAGAGAATGCCTAATCGCATTCTTGAAATACTTCAGAAAAACGCTGGAATCACTAATTCAAATAAAAGTATTTTTCAGAAAAAAATTAAATAAAATGAATACAGAAAAAATTTTGAGTTCTGCAAAGTGATCTTAGATCTTATGGTAATGGTACGAACTTTAATTTCGAATCTTATTAGAAAATCTTAACACAAAGGGTTATATATATTGGGAAGCTCTGGTCAGTTGTCCGAGAAACGTTTCACGAAACCGGAGAAACCCAAAAAAATGCATCGCTTAACACGAGAAATTTCAAAAATACATCGAGAAACCCAATTTTTGTTTCGCCAAACCCGAGAAACCCAATTCTTGTATCGTGAAATCTACCTTCTAGCTTCAACCTAGCTAAATTAAATCTAGCTTCAACCAGAAACAATCGTGAGAAAAAATAGAAAACAATTACCCCTTGATTGTGCACAAGTGTAGTAAAATTCCTTTTCTCGTAATTCACGTCTTTATTGAACTCAAGGCAAATGTCTAATGAAGCTAATTCTGATGTGTCATGGTGGTGAGAGTGGTTAGATGTTAGAAACCTTTTAATTGTTATGTTGCAGCGCCAGCTGACGGCTGGCACTTTTTAAAATCACAACAGCTCTTCCCCCCCTAAAAGTTAATTCCCTTATACAATGCAAATAATAATAACAATGTGCTGATGGCCAAAAGAAAATCCAATCTCTATGGAAAAGACATGTTCTAGAGGTTAAGTCGATCAGGTGGCCTAATAGTCCTTTTGGATCTACGCAAAGGTTCCGGGTGCGAGGGTAACGGACCTGTTTCGAGAGACACTTCATTTGTACTAGAGCTGGGATCATCTACAGCATCTTCGAAAACTTCGTCCTCTGATTGAGAATCGGAATCGGACACTTCTAACAGATCTGGCTCACTGATTGTATCATCATCATTCCAATAACGATTAACGTATGTGGCGTCTTTGGGAAAACCCGCTTCTCTGCCTACTTTACGCAGTTGGTCAATGTGTCTTTTCCAACACCTTCCGTCATCTAGCTCTACCTCATAATGTAGTTTTCCCCATTTATTCCGTATATTTACGAATTTCCACTTTCCTTCATAATCTCTAAAATTCCGTGCTGCTACCCTCTCTCCAACTCTCAATTCGCGTATTCTTTCTGACTGATCTG
Source organism: Phlebotomus papatasi (assembly GCF_024763615.1). Taxonomy (NCBI): domain Eukaryota; kingdom Metazoa; phylum Arthropoda; class Insecta; order Diptera; family Psychodidae; genus Phlebotomus; species Phlebotomus papatasi. Next base: position 16,207,197 of record NC_077222.1, read on the forward strand.
CCTCTTTCTCAGTCACCCCCTCCCCCGGAATTATAAAATCTAAGCGAGATCGGATTTGTCGTTTAAAAAGTCTTTGACTTGGGGATTCGCCTGTCGCACTATGGGGGGTTCTGCGGTAATTCATCAAAATTGAACAGAGTTTTCTGTCCAGATCCTGTCTATCAACTTCTTTCAATGCGGAAAGCTTTTCTTTAACTGTCCTTACATACCGCTCAGCTTGCCCGTTTGTAGCTGGATGGTAAGGAGCACCCGTTTTGTGCACAATTCCATTGTTTTTACAAAACTCTTTAAATTCGCAGCTCATAAACTGCCTGCCTTGATCAGATACAATCACTTCTGGTAGGCCATGTGTAGAAAAAATTTTTCGTAACTCTGTAATAGTAGTTTCAGTCGTCTGGTCTGTAACACTGACTACCTCAGGCCACTTCGAATATGAATCCACAACTATTAGCAACCATTTCCCATACACTGGCCCCGCATAGTCAATGTGTACCCTCTCAAATGGTTTAGTTGCTGATTCCCATGTATGGACTGGAACTTTAGACGGGTTTGCCCGATTCTCTTGGCAATTTGTGCAGTTGCTCACCAATTTCTCTATGTCTCTGTCAATTCCGACCCACCAGCAATAACTTCTCGCCATCATCTTCATCTTCGTCATACCCACATGCCCATCATGCAACTCCTGAAGTATTACATTTCTCAACTTGCCCGGAATATATGTTCTTTCCCCCCTGACCAAGCAGCCCTGCTTAAAAGAAAATTCCTCCATATTTATATTGAACCGATCTTCCTTGGAAATAACTTTCCCCAATTTAAGGCCCTCAATCAGCTTCTTAACTTCCTTATCTATCTTAGTCTCATGCTGAATTTCTGACAAAGTCACAGGTAATGTATTGATCGAATTCAATTGAACAATTTCCGGATCATCCGTTTCGTATTCTGAAGTCTTAGGTAGTGGCAAACGCGATAGTCCGTCTGCGTTTCCATGAGCAGCAGCCTTTCTGTGCTCGATCGAGAAATCAAAACCTTTTAGGAATAACGCGTAATGTTGCATACGAAGGGCAGTGTAATGCGGAATGCATTTTTGTGGATTCATAATCTGTGACAAAGGTTTATTGTCGGTGATTAGAATAAAATGACGGCCATACAGATAAGAATGAAACTTCTTAAGGCCAAAAATAATCGCGTAAGCCTCCTTGTCTATCTGAGTGTATTTCTTTTGCGTATCGGTCAGCGTTTGAGACGCAAAGCACAAAGGTTTCTCCGTACCGTTTCTATATCTATGGCTTATACAAGCCCCAACCCCTACGGGACTGGCATCAACAGCCAGAACTAACTGTTCCTTTGGGTCATAATGACCCAGAAAAACTTCTTTCCTCATTTCATCTCTCATTCCCTGAAAAGCTTTCTCACAATCGGAATCCCATTTAATTCCCGAATCACTGTCTTCTTTAAGGAGATTATTAATCGGGTACAACTTTGTGCTTAAATTTTCAAAAAATCTTCCATAATAATTGATAAAGCCAACATAGGCTCTGACTTCATCGCGATTCTTGGGTCGTGGCATCCCTTCTAACGCTTCAATCTTTTTAGGATCTTTGTGAATGCCATTTTTATCAATTATATAACCGCAATAACTGATTTCTTTCGCGAAAAATTCGCATTTCTCAAAGTTAACTCTCATGTTTTTCTCACTTAATCTTTTCAAGACTTCCCTAAGTCTTGTCAAATGCTCCTGATCGTTTGACCCTGTGATACGAATATCATCAAGGAACACTTTGACACCCGGAACATCTTGCAACAATGTTTCCATAACTCTCTGCCAAATTGCAACCGCAGATGATACTCCGTACATCATTCGAGTAGGTCTGTAAAGCCCTTTGTGGGTATTCACCGTTAACATCTCTTGATCTTCCTCCCGAACTTCTAATTGCATGTAAGCCTGGGTTAAGTCTAATTTGGAAAACTTTTCTCCCCCTGCCATATCACAGAAAAGCTCCTCAACCGTTGGCAATGGGTGCCTGTCTATGACGAGATTTGGATTAAGAGTAGTGCTATAATCACCACAAAGGCGCAATTTCCCAGAAGCTTTTGGAACTACAACTATTGGTGTCGCCCAAGGACTTTGATTTACTTTCACAAAAACCCCTTCTTCCACCAATTTATCAATCTCACGCCCGACTGCTTCTTTTCTTGCAAATGGTACACCCCTTGCTTTCAAAAACACTGGCTTCGCATCATCTTTAAGTTTAAGTTCCGCTTTAATCCCCACTATCTTTCCCAAGGAATCGTCAAATACGTTTTTAAAATCCCTTTTCAGATTTACAATCTCTTCATCAAGTTTAATATTCTCTGAGACCTTATGAATCGACATTACTTGATTCCAGTTAAGCCAGTTAAGTCTTCGTATCCATTCCCTGCCCAACAGAGGTGCTTTCTTAGAACCCAGAGCAATGTACAAATTCATGTCTCGAAGGACACGTCCCCTCACTTCCACGGTAGCCTTCACATAACCCAACACATCAATCTCTGAATTATTATACCCGACAAAATTCCTACTTGTAGGAAAAATTTCCGCCTTTGGAAAAAGGGTATCTTTATCATGAGAACTTATAATGGATATCGGAGATCCACTGTCTACCTCGAAATTCATGTCTCTTCCACCCACCTTGACACCTAACCAAACTTTCCCTACAAATTTACTCTCTTGATACATTAAATCTTCAACTTTATTGAGTTTTTCTCCTCCCTTCTGCTCCTTCTTTCCGGTGGTGAGACAGAATTTCGCCATGTGGCCTTTCTTGTTGCACGCGTAACAAATAATAGCATCTTTCTGAGGGCACTTATTGGCCAAATGGGTACTCACTCCGCAACGATAGCATCTCCTGATGGGCGGCTTACCCTGTTCCTCTTCTTTCTCTGGAACATTGTTCTCTGGCAGCTTCTTCTCCGCTTCGGCGACCTTATTGACGTCCATCTTCTGCTTGCCGGCTACAACTTCCTGTCCTTCTTCGGATGACTCCATGGCTTTTGCTATCTCCACAGCATGGTCCAGTGTCAAATCCTTTTTCTCGAACAGGCGCTTTTGAATTGCCTTATTTCTCAACCCAATCACGAATTGATTTCTCAACGCTTTCAGAAGGAAATCACATTCACTGCATCCAAAGTTGCAATTGACAGCCAGTTTGCGCAGCGCAGCCAAATAATCATCACAAGACTCCCCTTCATTTTGCTCCCGTTTCTGGAACTTATAAACCTCTATAATTTCTTGTGGAGGTGGATCGTAGTACTTCTGCAGCAGATCTGCAATCTCCTTGTAGGTTAGGTTCCTCGGAACTCTTGGGGCGATTCTGTCACACAGCTTATCGTAAGCCTCGCAGCCCATGTACTGCGTCAACATTCTCTTCTGGCTATCCTCTGCAGTAATTCCAAAGAATTCAAAATTTTCCTCAAGTCGCATCAGCCATCGACTCCACGTGCCTTTTTGGGGTTGGAAATACTCCAAATTTGTCGGCAAGGTAAGTTGAATATTCTGGTGCCCAGATATTCCTGTACTTGACTGCATCGTTTGCAGTTTTTTCTCTTCCTTACGATTAGACGAATCACCTTCTTCTGACATTTTGTCGTCGCCACTGTAGTAAAATTCCTTTTCTCGTAATTCACGTCTTTATTGAACTCAAGGCAAATGTCTAATGAAGCTAATTCTGAGGGCCAATTTTTGAAATTCTCACTCGCACCCGCGAGCTCTTTAGTGGCCGAGAGAAATTGGCTCGCACACCCCGCAGATTCTTTAGTACGTCCAACGAGTAGTTTATGTTATAAAGAAGTCGTTACGGAAGGATTTGAATCTGCGGCGTGTGCGAGTCAATTTCTCTCGGCCACTAAAGAGCTCGCGGGTGCGAGTGAGAGTTTCAAAAATTAGCCCTCTGATGTGTCATGGTGGTGAGAGTGGTTAGAAACCTTTTAACTGTTATGTTGCAGCGCCAGCTGACGGCTGGCACTTTTTAAAATCACAACAACAAGAAATAAAACAATTTTCAAACCGTATTTTGCGTATTGATTAAATTAAAAAATCAAGTAAAGTCCCAGCGAATAAATCGAATCGAACTAGAATTGAGGTTTGATTCCCCATTAAAGCGCATTCCCCATTGTCGAAAATATTGTAAGATCAAATGAATGTCAACTTTTTACGGATTATTGGGCCATTCATTGTGACATTCTTAAAAGAATGTGAGCGTTTATAAATATTAAAAGTGTTTTTTGCGTAAAATCAGAAAAATGCTGTCAAATTGGAAGATAGCATGCTTTTGACAAAATTTTAACAAGATTGAGTTGCTTGGCTTTGCAAAAAGAATTTGAAAGAACCGATCATGCATCATGTTTGCAGAAGCGATTGTTATAGGGTAAATGCTGTGAGTGTGTCACAGTTTTTAACTCACAGCATTCCCGTCGTCTGCATTGGACAATTATTATTTGCACTCTTTTTATTCAGCAAATTGTTAAAATTTTAGTGTTTTTCTAAGTTTAACGTGTGGCTTATTCAACAAAGAAGCTCCTTAACATTGTTTTGCACGAGAATTTGAGATATTTGAGCTAGAAACTAGTGACTTCTAGTGAATATCAGATTAGGATCTTTTGGTCTCTTTTGAGCGGGATAAGCTTTCCAGTGAACATAACCTAAAATAATTCTACGGGAACAAAAATTGTAAGTCCTTTTATTTGGTTTTCAAAACTTTATTCTCACGCTACGTCGGATTGTTCACTCCTATCGAGGTTCCTAACTGTTGTACTTGGTCCTTGGAGCACTTTTCTCGAGAGCCGCATGAAACCCGAGACGGGATCCCGCCCGAAGTACTTCACCTGAATCTCCTGACCAACTTCTAGTCCTAACACTGACGGATGGGCGATTTTCCGCTGATCCAGCTGGGAATTGTGCAGAAGGGCTGGGGGCATTGATGGATAAAGAGTAACCATGACGCCAATGTCTTTAACATCCACAATTTTGGCTGTGTAAATGGCTCCAAATTCAAGATCTGGCACCCGATCAAACTTCAGGAATACCTCTATCATCTCTCTGGCCTCATCCATGGCCGACTGGGATGGGGCGAAGAGAGTGAATGTGATTTCTGAGTCTGCTGTGAGTTGAGCTCCTGTTTCTAGGTAGATCTTTTTGAGGTTAACTCCTCCGGGACCGATTAACTTGGATCTCTGATGAGGTTCCACGGTGATCTTGTCACTGACTGGCCAGCTGTCTTTTTTCACGCGCCTGGATTCGGAGATTGTGAGCTTCATGATGTCCAGGATTTTACTCTTGGCGTCAGTGGCTTTCTGCAAGGCTTCCATTACAACTTTGAGAGGGAGTCCGGGAACCTTGATGTCTGCTTGCAGAGCTGTGATTCCTTTGCGAGTTCCGGCCACTTTCATGTCCATGTCACCCATGTAGTCCTCAATGCCGAGAAGATCTGTCAGGAGTTTGTAATCCTCAAGATGCTTGGGATCCTGGCATTTGGTCACCAAGCCGATTGCTACGCCGGCTGCTGGGGCAGACAGTGGAACTCCTGCGTCCATAAGAGCCAGAGATCCTGCACAAACACTGGCCATCGAGCTAGATCCGTTGCTCTCCAGAACTTCGGCCGTCAGGCGAACTGTGAAGGGGAAGTCGCTGGGAAGCGTTGGCAGGAGTCCCTTCTCAGCCAGAGCCCCATGTCCCATTTCTCGCCGACCAATGGGGCCTATTCGCCCGATTTCGCCGGTGGCGTAAGGCGGAAACTCGTAGTGCAGGAAGAAATTCTTGGCTCTGGCTCCGGAATCGAGAGCAGAGATGGTATCCAGCTTCATGGCACTCTCTTGGGAATCCAGAGCCACTGTACAGAAAACCTGAGTCTGCCCACGCTGGAACAGAGCTGATCCATGGAGTGGCTTGTGAAGATCAATTTTGCAACTGATATTCCTCAAGTCATCCAATCCTCTTCCATCGCAACGCAAATCCCGCTCGAAGATCAATTCCCTGAAAACTTCCCGGCAGTATCTATTGAAAGCACCCTCAAGCAGGGACACTTCAGCATCAGGAAAGTCGCCCTTGACGCTCTCCAGAACTTCCACTCGAACAGCCTGGACTGCTACATCTCTGCTGATTTTGTCGTGAGCCGTATCCCTGAAAATCTCCCTCAAGCGAATCTCACTACCCATCCGGATGGCCTGAAAAACATCTTCTGGCACTTCCGGAAGAGCTTCCAAGGTCCTCTTTTGCCTTCCATGCTCCTTCTGAAGCTTCTCAATGGCATTAATTACATGCTGAGCTTCCTTGGTGCCCTGCTTAATAGCCTTCTGCACGTCATTCAACAGAACAATATCCCCTCTTCCCTCCAGCATCACCACAAGGTTCTGCCTAGTCGCTGTGACCACAAGATCCAACGAAGAAGCCTGCAATTCCCTCCGCGTGGGATTAACAATAATCTCCCCATCACACAGCCCCATCCGGACAGCTCCAACTGGCCCATTCCACGGGATATCACTGACACTTAGAGCAGCAGAAGCTGCATTCACCGCACAAACATCCGGAAGATTGGCATGATCAACAGCCAGAAGATTGCAGACAACCTGAGTCTCATACCGAAAATCTGGCGAAAACATCGGTCGAACGGAGCGATCAATGAGCCTGGCAGACAAAATCTCCTTCTCAGACGGCCCCAGCTCTCGCCGAAGGAAATTGGTGGGAATGCGTCCGGCAGCTGCAGATTTCTGCCTGTAGTCCACAATCAGAGGGACAAATCCTCCACTTGTGGGCTTCTGCTTGGCCACAGTGGTCACCATCACAGCTGTATCTCCCATCTCGGCCACGACACTGCCACTGGCAAATCTGGCATACTTCCCGGAAGTCAGGGAGAGCGTTCGACTGCAACAGAAAGAACAATAACAACCGGCGAAACATAACCTCCAAATGGGAAAAGTCTCACCTGTTGGAGAAAACAGCCTCGACAGTGGCGTCCTGGGGAGTAGATGAGAAGCTGCGATGGATGTGCTTGCACTTCCGCACTTTTCTGTGGAAGAGATTGCCAATGAGGCAGGATTTCCAGGGGTTTACGGGGGAACGAGCGTGCTGTGTGATGTTCAACATCCTGACAAAAGCTGTGAGTTTGCAATTGTTACATAAATTACGCAAATCTGGTGTATTTTACACGAAGTGTAGTAAATTTATATGAAGGTGGAAACATATTAACACAGCTACTCTCCAGGGGGTGACATTAGCTCTGAAAAATGCGACCAGTTTTAGTATAATTTTTTTTCCTATTTCCATACACATTTCACGAGATATCTACAAAACTACGTAGGTTGCCAATTTGGAGTTGTCTGTTGCTTCTTCATTATTAAATTGACTTTTATTTTGTATTAGTATTTTTTGCTAATTCATTCTACAATGAGAGAAAACAGCTAATAAACTCAAAAGTTTTCGGCGCGCTAGAAACATATGGAAAACATAGGATATGTCATGCCTCTGGCTACTCTACTCATTTTCAATTATTTTTTATTAAAACTTTAAATCCCAAAGTGGCATTTTACTCCAATTTTGAGTTTAGAGATTCATAGCAAGAATTCTGTTCAATATTATGCTAAAGTGATAATACTAATGTAGGGAATTTAATTAGCTTTCGTTTAGTTGAAAAAACAGTTTATAACTTTCCTATTATTTAAAAAAAAAATAATGAGAAAACCAGAAAACGGGCATATAATACCAAATTGGCGTAAAATGGTACCATTTTTATATGGAGTTGGCACCAGAAATGGACATTTGAATGATTTATATCACATAACCTAAAAAAAATGTTAACATTTTTTTTAGTTTTGTCACGATTCGAAAAAATCGCAAAAAATACATGCAAATGTTAAAATAATGTTTAAAAATTAAGTGATATAAGACCTAGAATTGTTGTTAAGTGGTACTGTAGACAAAAATAAGGTGGAAATTTACTTTATGCTTCGTTTTTTTTTCGAATTACTGTTGGAATTTCACGTATAATGCTTTTTAAAAAAGCGCAAACTATATATGTGGAGCTCAGAAGCAAAATGGCACATATCCTATGGCTAAAGCATAGGATATGTGCCATATGTGCCTCTGAGCTTCACATATGAGAATTTGAAAATGTTACAGGAAAATATATTGATATGAGTCCTAAAATCCTTGCCAAATTGCTAGGAAAAAGGAAATGCAATGGAAATTGACTTTTCGCTACGAAAATCTGTAAAAATTCACCTGGGAATTTTTTGTTAATTTTTAGAAAATATATATAAGAATGTCAAGAAAATGGGAAAATATTTATTGGAAAATGAATTTATGAGTCCTAGAACTGTAGTAGAAGTCTTATGGAAAAAAAACTATTGAACAAATGTTTCTTTTGTTCAGAATATCAGCGCTGGCAGTTTATGCCACTTTGGTATTTAACGTGATTTTTTGGCTCAGGTTTTAAAGTGTTAAAAATAAAAAAAAACACTCAGTAAAAGTAATTAAATGTTTGATAAAATTATTTAAAAAAAATTGATAAGAAATATTTAGTAAGACTTTCAGGCTTTGCACACACTTTGTCTTCAAACACTTCATATTTTATACATAGTCCTTATCTTGGTCTTAAAATGAATTTTAATTTAATGAATTTAACCTTGTGGCCATATATTTTAGGAACTAGTCTTCAGTTCCACATTTCCTGAAAATTAGATGAAGTTCATTAATGGAATATGGGAAAGATATGAAGCGTTCGAAGCCACAGTGTGTGCAAAGTCCGAAACCGTTCGCTATAACATTTCTATGCTTTTTCTTTATAAATATTTGGTGATCTTGGTAAATATAAACAAATACTAAATTTAGATAAATAATACAGGGGATACAAGGAAATTATCCTCATTCATATATTTTTAATTTATTTTAGATTTTGAAAATTTTCTAACTGTGAAAAGCTAGAATTTTCTTAGAAAATATTGAGTTTCTAGGATTCTAGAAAAAAATAAGACAAAACAGGTACCCTTGCGTGATATTGTAAATTTAACATAAAAAAGAATTTTAGCAGAAAATCGACTGACAAACTACACACCTCTTGATTTTCCTTTTTTTGTTCTTTCATTACGAGAAAGGATGGTCTTTTGCTAAATTTATTAGTTTTAGGATTTATTAGTTTTAGTTAGGAGTAGACAAACTCCTGGTTTGTCTACTACGAATAGTCATTAAAGTATTTTCCATGTCTGGCTTGATTGACTAGTTGATTGAAACTATTGATTAACTGGTTACAAGGACTGTTGCTGCTTAAGGATAAGATTTCTTGGTATGCTGAGAGTACTTACAACTCCCTTTAATGATTTCATTGCGAACATACTAAGGGCAGTTGAAATTTTTCGTGACAGTTTGTACTGAAACTTTTGCATAATGCTTAAGACTTGCTTGCAGAACCCCATATCTGGATACCATACGGACAAATGTAGTCTCACAACGATTAAGATATGAAAATGGCGAAAATTTATTGAATTCAAATTTTTAAAACATTTTAAATAAGAAATAATTTTTAAATTAGATTTTTAGAAAGAACCAACTTGAGATGTAAGATTGTACGGCTAAACTTGTCTTTAAACCTCTCACATACACATAATTTTCGACATGTCTTTCCTAAAGAAATCCGTGTTGAAATCTCACACAATCTTTTTCCAAATTTACGAAAAGTCAAACAATGCGAAAATTTTGCAACAAAACGTTTTAATTTCTGAGTTCTAGAAAAAATGGCTGTTTTTTTTAGAAAATCTGAAAACTCACCATGACATTTTATGTGAATTGTCACGAAATTAATGTAAGATTCAAGAAAAAGGGGATATTTAGGGAAAACACTTCTTTTAAAATAAAACAACGGCTTTAGTTTATAAAATGTAATTCATGAGTGAAAAAGTTCGTCTTCTTCCTCCGATAAATTGGAAAGGATTCTGGATTATTTTTTTCTACTGATCGGGTACTACGTTCCCAGTGAAATCCTTCCAAATTCATTCCCACATCCCATATTAATATAAAATGAATATGTCAATTTATAAATCATTAAATCAATATGTCATAGTAGTCCTGTGCAACAGAATACAACTGAAATTGGAAATTAGTTTTTTTTTTGTTGAGAGCTTCTGCACCTTCTGCACTAACGTATTATGCTATTTTGGGATTTTAATTCAACGACTTTCAATTTTAGTATTTTTTTATTCATTTGGGAACCAAAATAGGTGAAGTTGTGACCTACTTACCGTCAGAATTTCAAATGAGTTTTTAACTCCATAGCAAAATTCCGCGAAAATTCCAGTGGAAAACTTGCGTCCAAATTGCAAAATTCGCCGGAATTTGGCGCTAAAATTCCACTAAGCTTTCCTATATAATTTGGAGCCGGTAATTCCATTGGAATCTTAGCAACTCACATGTGAAACGTCCGCGGGATAAGCTGGAAAAATCATATGGAAATTTCCACTATCATTCCATAGGGTTTCCCATGGTTTTTTCCACTTTCTTTCTCGAATGTCAAACAAATAAAATGGTGTTGTGACAACGTGGATAATTTTTCCAAACCTTCCGCAAAAATTTTTAGTGATTCATGTGGCAATTATAATATAATTAATTCTGCGACACTGCGTTTCGTGTAGATAATAGTGAAGTGATTACATTAAATAGGCCGCCAACCTAAAATAATACTGTTTTTATGTCATTTAATATATATTTTAGGAAAAATTATTTTTTTTTATAAAATATTTTTTTATTGCTCAAAGTGTTAATTCGTTATTGTTGGTTTAGTAAAACATATTAGAATCCTCGTAATCTTTGCTATATTCTTTAATATTCGGAAGTAAAATCATGAGGTGCATGTGACAGCTTCATTTTTTCTCCATTTTATTTTGGTGGAAAAATCCACATAAATTCCATGAGCATTTCTATGGATGTATTCTATATAAAAAATCCAGAATAAATCCATTAAATTTTCCTTAGAATGTATTATGAAAATTTCCTATGGAATTTTTTTAAGGAAACTAGTGGAAAATTCCGAGGAATTTTTCGCTTGTTATTCCTATTCCGCTTTCTTTTGCTATGGGGAATCTTCACGAATTTGTATTGAATATTATCAACTTCTTATAAAATATTGATTTTTGGTAGGCTTTACGAGAATTTACTTACTAAATAATTCTTATAAAATTGTTAGTTATTATATTACCAATTTTTGATTTCATTAACTCAGATTTTTATTTAATTAGAATGAATGAAAAAAGAATAGCACAATAATTGTGATTTTTACTGTGTTAATATGTTTCTACCTTAAAGCGTGTAATAAATTATTTTCTACCCCGTGGCGAGTAATTTAGCGCCAATTTTTTTTCGCCGCAGTTCGCCATCTATGCTGTCAGTTGAATTAGTGCTGTTTGTGACAAGAGTCGCAGGAAAAATGTAGTTTTCCGGTGTTTTTCGCACGCTTTTAATCGTAATTCTTTCCCAAGACGCACTTTGACATGCAATGGCAACGAAACAGAGCAATCGCGAAAGGCAGGACAATGAATTTGAAGTGATTCAGGTGAGTTTTTTCCCTTCGGCGAAAGTCTCATGCAATTTTCTGAACAATTTTCCTCATTCTTTTCCCGGAGGGCAGTCAATATTCGGGCAGGACGTGACTGATTTGCGCGAAAAGGGACAGGGATGGAAGCCACTGGATCTCAAGCTGATGCTTACGCCTCTGATGGGCTCATCGGGAGTCACAGAAGCACATGTCAGGACAAGTCTTCACATCACATGCACTTCCAAGTACCCCAAAACGTGAGTATTGATTCCTTTCGGGCTGCTTATCAGTCTAATGGCTTTTCCATGTTGAGTGGGATTAACGTATCTTGTTTGGGCAGTCCTCCAAAGTTGGCACTGGAAGATAGCAAAGGGCTGTCGGATGTTCTGATTGAGGATTTGCTGAAAGAGCTGCAGAAGCAGGCTGCAGAGCTCAAGGGAGAAGTCATGGTCTTTGAGCTGGCTGAGACAGTGCGTGCTTTCTTGCATAAGCACAACAAACCCCCTCCGGGGAGCTTCTATGACGAGATGCTGATGCAGAAGCTGAAGCGTGATCAGGAGAGGCTGAATTGTCAGAAGATGAAGGAAGATCAGGAGCAGCAAGCCCTCAAGGATGAAGTAAATCGACGGAAGGAGATGCTAAAGAATGAATCTCGCATGAGGAAGGACACCAGGAGGAGTATCAGTGAATCAAGTCCAACGCACCATGGAACACCTACTTCCTCGGACGTCTCGGAGTCCTCCTGGCCACACTTCCGAAGCTACATGTATCCCAACGAATGCACGGAGCACCGAAAGGCCGAAATCATCTATTTCCGGGGAGCTGGGAGGCAGATCCAGAGAGGATGCTGCCTCGGGCATTCACAAAAAGGCTGCGTGGCGTATTCCGGGATTGACCTGGAGACCGGGCAACTGCTCTATATCACCGAGTGGAACATCAAGTACAGCATGATCGAGGCTAAAGGGACTGAAGGGAAGGTCAACGGGTCAAGTGCCGTAGACGACGTCATATCAAGTAAGTAGATAACAATTTTATTTGGGCATTTCAAAGGAAAGGGCAGAATGTTCCCAGATCAATTTGAGGTTAATCCTTCATTTAAATTCAAATAACAGCAGTGGAAATTTCTAAAAGTGAGGTTATGTTGGCTTGACTTTCCGAATTAAGGTTATGCATTAAATGCCATGGTAAAAATTTAACAAAGTGGCATGAACTTTACAAATTAACTCCAGATCTCTGCTTTTCTTTTTGGTGAAGAGGTTATGTTTCAAAATTTTAGAGTTTCGTTGCATTTAACCTCAAAAATCGGATTTTTGAGGAAAGGAGACGCCTAATTTATTTTGAAAGCTATTTCTAGTGACTTGAGAAAGAAATCGTCATTCGTCATTTTCTCTTTAAAAATTCATTGAAAGTTAAGGATATTTTAAAAAATTAACCTCAAAAAATTTCCAACTAAAAAATATATATATCTTGCAGGGTTAAGTCAAACCCCAGTTTTTACCGTCTTAGATGAATAAATCAGACAAAAGATCAAGAATTTTAGGTATTGGACCCAAATTATATTTTTGGCAAAGCGTTTTCTTTTGAAATTTTAGGTTATGTTTGACTTAACCTTGAAATTCAATATTCCCATATTAAAGGAAGTGATCTAATAAAACTTTAAAAATTTTCTGGACATGTAAAAAATAAACGACATCGTTTGCGTCTTTTTTTTTATTCCATTGTAACAAAAAATACCGAAATCTAACCACAAATTTTTTGTTCCATGGAATTTTCACTAACTTTTTCACTTTTTACACTTAATTAGTGATAAAAATTGCGTTTGGATGGAAATTCTTCTGGTTCAGGAAGTTATGTTCGCCATAACCTTAAAAATCAAAACATTTTTTTTTTAAATAATAATAATAACATATTAAATTCACAATAATAATACCGTCATTCCTCTGACAATTGTGAAAAAAGAGAAAAAAAAACAAAGAAATATGACAACAAATCGTAAAGCAAAAAAAAAAAAGAAATTAGCTGAGCTTGAATTTTTCAAACATTTAGCCTGAAAATGCCGCCGAATAACATGCGCACAGTTGCGGCTGTTAGCCGGAATGGCATTAAGAATTTTGTAGGAGAATTTTCTAATCTACTTAAAAAAAACATTAATCTCTAAGCTCTTGAAACTTAAAATTTATTAATCTTTAACCTAAAAATCTTTACAAATCATAGTCTTTTAAAATTAAAATCTGACTCTTTTGTTTCGTAAAATTATTTAAAAAAAAAGATTGGTTATTTCTGAATAACTTAACTAGATTTTTCAATATCCATAAAGAATTTGAAAGAGATATAAAGGTCAGTGTATCGTATCTAACCTCAAAAATTATCTATAATTTTAGCTAATCAATAGAATTTAATTTTACTTTCACTAGCTTTTAATGTAAAATTTGAAAAGAAATTCTATTTATAATCGAGAAATTACAAATTTATTGCTTTAAAAAAATATTCGAAGTTCTTTTTTTTTTAAATCAATTCAAAAAGTTTTAGGTTATGTTAATCCTTTAAGGAAGAATGGAACACGAGTGTCCTAAAAATAAAAACTTTTTTTATTCTTTATTTAGAGGACGAAACCCCTTCTATAGTCAAAAAAAAAGTTTTTGTTTTTGGAACACCGGTGTCCCACTCGTCCTTAAAGGATTAATCTTAACCTAAAAAAAACTCAAGAATAATTTTGTGCCAGAATTCCTTGCCATATAAAGGATTTTTGGTTCAATAATTTAGTCACGATAAGAAACAGATTGACCAAGAATTTTCATATTCATTTTGAATATCAACGTGAAAGAAAAATTTGACAATTTGTAAAAAAACTGATTTGTATTTTGAGGTTACATGTTACGTATTTGTGTTTTATTTGAAAAAAATATTCCGGAAGCTATTTCTCTAACTAATAGTCATTGTTGTGGCAACATTTACGATGAATCTAACCTTAAAAATACGGCTATATTTTAAAAACTTTTAAATGAGAAGTAAATGTCGAGTTATTAGTTGTTTTTTCAACAGATTTAATTTTTAACTTAATTGTAAAATTATGCTTCACTTTGACAAGTATTTTAAATCCAAGAAATGAAATAATCTATTTCTAAAATGTAAATCACGAATTTTTATAACAAAAATGTTTCAAAAACGTTACTCGAAGAAAAATTTTAGGTTGTAACAAACCTAGCCTAAAAATTAAGTAATATTATTCGGCAAAACTTCTAATCTTGCTTCTAATTTGGGAGTGAATTTTGATAAATAATTTTGATTAGGACAATAAAAAATTATATAAAATATATTAAGTTCAGAAATCTAACAGATCTAATAAATCTTGACAATTTGAAATGTTTCTGGAGTCATTGATAAATCCGGAAATGAAAGAAAATTTATATCTGAATTTTAGGAGAGAATTTCATTACTTTTTAAACTCTAGGATTTTCTGATTGAGGTTAGGTAATAACCTTTTCTGGAGAGAGAATAAGCTTCCATAAAACACAGCAGATTCTTTTTTTCGCGTAAAGGGATTTTTATTCAATAATTTAATCGCGATAGAAAAATTATTCGAAAATTTAAATTCTAACCTAAAAAACATGACATTTCTTTTGTATAATTGAATTGACAAAGATTTGTGTAATTTGAGGTTATACAAAAAAAAGTAAACAAACATAATAAAAAATTGCAACGTTCATTATCGGACGAAAAAATTCTACAAAATGGGTGTTTGAGGATTTTTTAAAGTTCTTAAAAGTAACCTCAAAAACTCATTCTTAACTTCCGATTTATCCATACAAAAAAAGGAATTAAAAAGGAAAACAAAATAGTAAGTTACGACGTTAACTTTCAAATGACAAAATTCTTCAAATGAATCTTGCGGGATTTTATTGAGGTTATTTAGATATAACCTCAAAAAACAGAACTTGTATTTCCAATTTATCTATACAAAAAATAAACAACTAAAATATACATTTGCAACGTTTACTGTCGGATTGAAATATATTTTACAAAATGAATTGAGGATTTTTAAGGTTATTAAAAATAACCTCTAAAACTCAGTTTTAATTTCCAATTTATCCATACAAAAATATAGTGAAAAAAATAAATTTGCTGAGTTACGACTTTAACTTCTGGGATTCTACACTGACTACACTGTTTACACTGACTTCTTGAGAGTCTACACTGTATATGAGTGTGAGGATTTTTTTGAGGTTATTATAACCTCAAAGGCTCAACTTTTAATGTCCAATTTATCCATAAAAAAGAAACAAAATAATTACTTTACAACGTAAACTGTCAGATGACATACAGTGTTGTAGAGTCTCTAAAATCTGAATCTCTCAAATTCGAACGCCGTTTGGATTCAAAATGTCAATTGTGAGGTTATGTTAAAAAGTTCGTATTAGGTGAATGAATCATATTTATGTGCTTCTTCCTGAATGTTTACATATATTATTATCGTATAAAATGAAAAGGAAGTATGTTACCACTAAAACTTGCGAGAAAGTGCGAGTATTTGATTCAAAGTACAATTTAATCTCACACAAATTTCGTTAGTTTTGAAAAAATCGTTCGAATTTTGGGAAGTGAGAAATGTCAAAAATACCCCCCGAGCGTTCGAATTTAGGATACTCTACTGTACGAGCTTTTCAGGATTTTATTGAGGTTATTTAAATATAACCTCAAAAAGTTGACAAAAATTTCATTCTACCTATGCAAAAAAATAGTATTTTGAATGAATATTTCCCCTTGAGAAAATCACAAATTCTTGTCACTTTTATTAAAATTTAATCAGCTTTAGTTTAGGTTTAGCTCATTTCCAGCTTAACCTAACACTTCGGACATAACCTATCTATTTTTCGCGCCTTGGCGGAATCTCATCTTGTGTCATAATCCGCAAGAAGGCGCTGTAGTCGCACCGGTGCTTGTCCCAAAGTCCCATTTGTCAAAAGTGTCAGCTGATAAACAAAAAAAAATGCTTTTCTGGGTATTTTTTGTTCTAATTTCCGCCAAATTGGCTTCCTGTGCTGAGTATCGGGATGAATTTCATGAGGAATTGTTCATAAAACCCTTAGTTAGTGGTCATATTAATACATTTTTCCAATTCACCACGAAATGGCAGTACAACAACCGGGAAAATCGTAAGTGATTGATAGTGGAGGAAGTTTGTTGAATTTGTGACATTTACAAGTACTTCCTGCAACAGTTCATCACACTCACCTTGCACCGAGATCTCTGGCTGAGATTTTCCATGTGTACAGCCTCCGGGAGTTGCATGTGAGCCTGACAAATGTTTTGTGGAGGTATGAAAATTGGGGTTATCCGGTGATTGATGCAGCTCCGGGAGCTGAAGTTCTGGCATGGTTCGATGCTCAAGATGTCCGGAATACGCCGGAAAAGATAGATGAGCAGTGGAAGAATCTTGTGGCAACGCTGTCGGGGCTTTTGTGTGCATCCTTGGGATTTATTGATGATACTAATACGGTTCAGCCTCATTTTACCATTAGGCCCCAGTTTTATTCCTCTGTGCAGGTAAATTCCAGCTTTGTGAGGTACTCAACTCTGCCCCATGAGGTAGTTTGCACGGAGAATCTGACCCCGTGGAAAAAACTCCTGCCATGTGGACACAGTGAGGGATTTCTTTCTCTCCTGAATTCCAATCACATTTATGCCACGAATTATCATTCCCTGGGGATTCATGTGAGACAGTTGAAGGGTGGGAAGGGTTCGGGGGAGATGCTAGAGATCAAGCAGACGGTGAATTTGGTGTATGATCAGATCCTTTTGGGTGGGCAGGATTGGTCTGTGAGGAAACTCTTTGGTCAGGGCCTTGCAGGATCATGCCCATTGGCTGAATCCAGCAAAATCTTCCTGGACATGACACATTCGCAACATCTGGACTTTACCCCGGTCCCGGAGGCTGTTCAAACGTCCCGCAGGGGCGGAATTGATACGATTTTTGCGGTTTATGATATCAAAAAGGAAGTTCCCGGAAGAATGTTCAATCTAGCGGCTATCCGGAAGGTAGAAACCAAGAATATCTTGCCCCTCAGTAGTCCTCCGCCCCTATACGCCAGAAGGTACATCTTAGGGATTGGTCAGGAACGCGGAAGGATCGTGACCAAGGTGACAAATACTCACTGGTCAGAACTCAATGTAATTGTCCAGGAAAATATCCCATGGTTCGTTCCAATCTACCTGCACACTCTCACGCTCCGGCTGCCTTCGGGGCAGCTGATCAAACCCTCAGCTGTCAAGTACATTCCTGGTCAACAGAGGCGTCGCGCTTACCACCTCGAAGTTGCCTTTAAGCTTCCGGCTCGGACGAGCGTAGAAATGAGCTTCCACTTTGACTACATCTTCCTGAAGTGGCAGGAATATCCCCCAGACGCCAATCACGGGCACTACCTAGGCTCAGCAATTGTAGCTGCGCAGCTTCCGGTTGCCAGGAACTTCACAGGAGTCCCAGTTGATGGATCTCTCTTCGTGGACAGC